>NC_139231.1:22742169-22990864 GCF_977018435.1 Lepisma saccharinum | reverse complement strand
AAGAATCTAGTTATATTGTGTTTGCAGTTTTATGCTTCTCTAAGGTTTCAGCTATGTAGTTTTTAAACTGTGCTATGGCTTAACTATTGATTTCTTGGACAAAATATAGTCAAATACACAACACAAGAAGGAAAATAATTACAAGTAAAACAGCAGACACTCAATATCTCAAAACAATCCGGTAAAAATATTCTACAACAAACTGCCTCATAACATAAAACTGCTAAGTCCCCAAAACATATACAAATACAATCAATAAAAACTACTTGAAATGGGAAAACTGACTACAGTCTCACAGACTTGATGTAAAATAACAGCAAAACTTAGAAGCATGCACAGTCAATAGTGCTCAATTTGCATACAGTTCACATGCAAACTATCATGAAAATGTTCAAAATAGTCTCCCAGCTCAGTTCTCATCTATACTTGGACAACAAAATCCTGCAACAAATTCTCAGAAATCCTACCTTTCCTACCCTTGCTTAAATAGCTAAAGTGCAATCTTCATACTAAAATATTGAAAAAAAGGCATATCTATTTACATAAAAGTGTGTACACATGTGTTTGTCTGCGTGTACTCTTAGATAAATTGATAAAAAAGCAATATAGTTATAAATCAAAGACTATAACTAATAATATTAATTTCAAAATAAGCTGATAGAAAAAGATATAATAACTACAGTATAAGCTTTTAATTTTTGTTAATTACAAAAAATAAAAGTTAAATAAACCTGGTCCCTTACATTGAAAAAGTAACATAAATTGAGAGTATTTGAAAATAAAATCCTTAGGAAAATATTTGGGCCTAAAACAGATGAGGAGACAAATGAGTGGAGAAGGTTACATAATTTAGAAGTACATAATTTGTATTCATGTCCAGATATTATTAGAATGATTAAATTAAGAAGACTTAGGTGTGTAGATCATATGGTACGAATGGGAGAGGAAAGAAGTGTATACAGGATTCTTGTTGGGAAACCTGATGGTAAAAGACCAATAGAAAGACCAAAACAAAGATGAAGGGATAATGTAGAGATGGACCTAAAGGAAATTGGTGGGGAAGGAAAGGAGTATATAGATCTTGCTCAGGACATGGACAGATGAAAGGCATGTGTTGCTGCAGCCATGAAACTTCGGGTTTAAGAAGGGTAGAGAGTTAGTTAGTTATACATTAAATAAGCATAATATTTGGATTGTACATAGAGAATATAACAAATGTACAACGCATTGTGCGAAAACTGTCAACTTTGCATTATAAGCAGAAAATTAAACCAGTTTGCCCTAGAAATACATTTTAAGAATAGCCCAAAATAGCATGCGTACTAGAAAATTAAGAAAACTTTCTGATGCATAAAAGTACTGACTAGTGCTGAATGAATCAATTACTGTAAAATATTATTCTCTGATTCAAGTAATTTAACTGTAAACATCATCTTTTGTGTGTAAAATATAATTGTTAGTTGAACTGATAAGTACAAATATTAACTTTATACGCCTTTATGCACTCTAAATAACATAACTTTGATATAAAAATTAGTAACAATTTGTTAAAATTAAGTTAAAGTGTAGAATTGTTTTCTTAAATAAATATAAAGTAGTAAAAATACTAAACAAATAATTCCTTCTTTTCCTATTTAAAGGATGCCAAGCAGTGTAAACCAGTTGTTAGTGGCTAAATAACATAAAATTTGAAGGCAGTAACAATATTTTAAAAAATACTGTTTTTTACCTAACTTTGTGAATTAAATACTAGTACATTTTGTCAAATTATAAATAAAATATACCTATTTCTTTGATATTTGTACTAAAGTGAAGAAAAAAATGTTACTAAAACTTGGCTAGTACAGCAAATCTGAGACTTTTAGCTTTATTTGTCCGTAACTGGATATAATTGTAACTTGTTAATCTCGCCAAACACAATCTTTACCTCAATTTTGGAAGCTAGCTGAACTTTAGCTTTTCGAATTACATATAGTGAAAGCCTCTATAGTGGAAAAATACACCCAGTCTGTAAAAATTTGGAAATGTTGTCTCCTTCTCTGTCGAACCAGATCAAAAGTGTTCTCAAATGTTTCAATATATTTCTTAACATAACTAACTTTTCAAGAAAAAAATACCTTGTGCCCAGATAGCTTAGTTGGTATAGCATTAGGCTTTTAACCTATCTATCCAGGGTTCGAGTCCCTGTCTGGGCGATTACAATTTTTAAATTTTGTCATCGGATCTTTTGCAGAATGGATATAAAATATGTTTACAGTCTAACAGATTATTATTTATCTAAAATTTTGCAAATAAGCTTTTAAGTTTCTCAAATATCAGCATCTTTAGCTAACAGTACAGCATAACCAGTATTATTATAATAGAAAAGTTCTGGTGGTAGAACCTACACCTACTGTAATATCTCTGTGGTATTAACTTACATGCAGCCCATAACTCTTGGGAGTGTTTCTCCTCCGTTACATTTCCTCGCCATTTACCCTTAGCGTCGCGATTAGCCTCAGAAGCAAAAAAAAAAAAGTGAAATCTTATATTTGTTCTTTTTATATCTCTGAAACCACCTATACTATAGAAATACATTTAATAAATTTTGCAGTCTTCCTGTTTGATCTGTTAAATAAGCCAGTCAATAAAAATATAGTTGCATAGAAAAATCCTGATATAGTTGGATTCTCAAAAATATGTACAATCAGTGTTCTTGATACATTTAGCACCTGAGATAGTATAAATCAAAATCTAGTTAGTGTTGGCATATGTGCTTCTGGTACATGTAGTTACTTGAAAAAGCAAATATTGGTTGTGTAAAAAATAGCCTCCTTGTGAAACAATGAAAAATTAACATTATATCCTCATAGCATTAGTTGCAACTCCTTCTTGCAGATTAACAAAGCTCTGGCGTGTGGTCCTACGTCACCTATAATCCTTTGTAAGGTTCGTGTTGTCCTATAAATTGTCGATATACATACTAAATCCCTAGTTACAGCCTAAGCTTTTAGTTTCAATCAGAGGATTTCAGTGCTCAAATAGTGATTGTAGCCTCGTATAATAAACCAAATGGAAATAATCCAAGTGTTGATGCACCCAAAAAACCAGTAATACTTCAAAAATACTTTGAAAAAGGCTATAAGGCTAAATTATTCTTCTAGCATAGAAAAAAAGTTTAGCAAATGGACCTATGGTTCATATATGTAGTCAGTCGTCTGTGAACTTCGTCTTGTCCTGTGAATTGTCAATATATTGATAAATGGTTATATTTTTTTAAAAAAGGAACAATGTTGGTAAGCGTCCAGTTATGGACCCATCGGTAAAGGGATTTCAGTCTTTATAGACACACAATAATTTTCGTTACACTAAAAATTTGGCCTCGTATAAAGGCAAATAGTCGAAATGTTAAACATTTCGTGTACTTTATCCAGTAAGGCTTAGCTAGAAATACAATAACAGCGTTACAGACATAAAAAATAAGCAAGGTTTGATATTCTAGTGGCACATAATAAATATAAAATATCCTTTAAAATACTCTGACAAATAGTTGTGGGTTATCTGAGATCAAAATTTTCAAGCCCTCTCTCTGCATAAATAGGCTCTAGAATTCACTAAGCCTCAAAATAATATTGGGTACATAAAATAAAAAGCAGATGGAGAGTGATGCTGATCGCATCATCTCCAAACTCTAAAATAAACAAACTTTCCTACGTAGCAGGCGTAACCTGACCTAAATAAATACATATAGAAATACAGAACCAAAAATAGCATAGTAAAAATCAGTAAACACTAATAATAATAATAATAATAATAATAATAATAATATATATATTCTGTGGCTTACATTTTAGCTAAAAGTACTTTTTCTTTAGTGTTTTCGAAAAAATTTAAATAAATACTAAACTCTAAGTTAAAAATTTGTAAATGTATATATAATACAAAACAAAATAAATAAAAATTAATACATACCCTGCAAAAAATCAGTAAAAAAAGTTGAAAACATCTCTTTGTGCATCCAAAATATAATAACAAATCCTTCCTGACTAGATTAAATTGTGTTATTTGAGTAATATTAAGCCTAAACTTGTAAAATAAAAGGGTAGAACTTGTCAAAATACACTTCATGTGTACAAAATATAATTCAAAACACATTTAAATTGTGTTATTTGAGTAAACTTGGAGAATAATCCTGTAAACTTGGAAAAATATCTCTCTCTCTCTCTCTCTCTCTCTCTCTCTCTGTGTGTGTGTGTGTGTGTGTGTGTGTGTGTGTCCAAAATGTAATAAAAGACACGATCGAATCGTGCTATTTGAGTAAATATTAGAATAAACTTGAGAAATAAACAAATAATAGTTGAGAACACACACTTTGTGAGTCCAAAATGTAACTAAAAGTCTTTCCTGAATAGTGTAAATAGTGTTATTTTGGTAAAAAATTAACATAAACTTGTAAAATAAACAGATAGAAATTGAGATCACACACTTAGTGTGTCGAAAATGTAACTAAAAGTCTTTCCTGAACAATTTGAATTGTGTTATTTTGGTAAAAAATTAACATAAAGTTGTAAAATAATAAGTTAAAAGTTGAAAAATGTCTTTGTGAGTGCAAAATTTAATAAAAAATGTTGCCAGAATAGTACAAATAGTGTTATTTTGGTAAAAAATTAACATAAAGTTGTAAAATAATAAATTAAAAGTTGAAAAATGTCTTTGTGAGTGCAAAATTTAATAAAAAATGTTGCCTGATTAGTACAAATAGTGTTATTTTGGTAAAAAATTAACATAAAGTTGTAAAATAATAAGTTAAAAATTGAAAAATGTCTTTGTGAGTGCAAAATTTAATAAAAAATGTTGCCTGATTAGTACAAATAGTGTTATTTTGGTAAAAAATTAATATAAAGTTGTAAAATAATAAGTTAAACGTAGAAAAAATGTCTTTGTGAGTCCAAAATTTAATAAAAAATGTTGCTTGAATAGTACAAATAGTGTTATTTTGGTAAAAAATTAACGTAAAGTTGTAAAATAATAAGTTAAACGTTGAAAAATGTCTTTGTGAGTGCAAAATTTAATAAAAAATGTTGCCTGAATAGTGCAAATAGTGTTATTTTGGTAAAAATAAGGATAAGCTGTGAAAATGTTTGACATAAAGTCAAAGTTTGGTAAAAAATAAACTCAAAATTAAGTTAAATACCACACAGTAACATACATTTACTACCTAAATCAATAATCAAAGGGTCCTAGGTTCGTTACCCCGTGATAAAAGAAAATGGTGAAAACTGTAGGCCCCGTCCCTAATAGCTCTCCCTTCTTCATAGTACAGATAAAAAAAACCTGCGCTAAAGCGTCCTGTGCCTTGGAGGCAAACCTGAGCGGAATATTAATTGGCGGCGGAAACCGCATAGCTTCAGAGATTTGACCCTTGCTGCGCATTCTCAGACATCCTTTGTTGTCTGGTTGAATACCTCCCCTGCCCTACAGTATTGCATAGCTTTCCCCTGTTATTGCGTACTGGTTAACCTTGAAAAAACCGGTTCTGAAAACCTACCGACGCGTTCTCTGATTGGTCAATCAGGTTCTTCCTTTGTCCTGACGTTCTGACGTCATTTGACCTTGAACGCGCTTCCCCAAAATTCCTTTCTTCTCTACCTGCGCGGAATATTAATTCATTCTCTCTGTCTGGCATCAGAGCTGAATCGAGATTCGGAGACAGTATTCTGTCTAGCGTGTTGCACCATCGTGTTTCATAATATAATGCAATTATTACATAGTACTAATTAATAATATTACATATCGCGGGTTCGAGTACCGGGACCGTCCCCAATCGTAATTGGACCTGTACCTACAGCCATTACCACCGTTCATAGCGGTTCATAAACCATAGAAAACTTATTTTCAATATTATAAACATTAATTATTATAGTTTCATACATTACATACTTTGCAGTAATGAATATAAAACCATATGCATAACATTTAGTACCTCTAATTACCTTCTATATACATATTTTTCATAAAATAAATAATTATATATTCATAAAAAGTTATAAACATGCAAATACATAAATGTAAAGTATTCTAAGTACATGCTAATTTATTCATATTATGCAAATTAGTTCTTAATTACATGCAAATTAATTAACACCCATGCACTAATTGTCCTTGGCGGGGTCAACCTCTACTGACGACTCAGTGCGTGAATTTTCCGGCGCGACCTTGCAGTCGGTGTACTTTCTGCAAATGATTTACACGAATATATGCACAGTTGTATCGCTTGGTGCGGAAGGAAATCCAAACTCATCACTACAATTTCCAGAGTAAATGCCGAAACCCACCTTCTGCAGTTATTCTACTCTGACGAAGCCTAAATTTGGAAAGGGAAGGGAAGATTACACTAGGCTTAAATTTCCAAGAACTTACAAGGTGCACCTTTTCTCATGGCCGATGACCTTCTTGACAGCAAGGGGTCTCTAAAGAAAGCTCGTGTTCGGAAAGTGCACCGGAAGATTTAAAGTTAAGCTGTCTTCTGTCCCCCCTACCCGGTGTATTGTTATATGTAGGTACGTACAAAACATGGCAGGCTTCAAAGCAAAACAGGAAACAGAAGCAGTGAATTCCTACGGGGGTTACTTGATTTGCGGAGACCTGACTGCGATGTCACGTGCTTCTTGCTGTTAACGGAAACTTGAGTGCACGTTCACAAATCTAGTGCTATTTTTTTTTCTTTTTACAAATATTTGGGGAGAAAAAAGACAATCTTGCCCCTCCTCTGTGATTTATTCACATCAGGCAATATATTTAGTAGAGGCGGAAGAACCAAGGGAGGAACTTTTGTTTCTTGGCCATTTAGATTTATTAAAAGTTTACTGTTTTTTTAACCGTCATGTTCAGGGCTGATGGCTTAGTTTTAGACCTCAGAATTTATTCTTATGTTCACGTGTGATTTTTTTTTTTACTCGTACGTATAGCAGCGTGCATGAAGGTATATTTAGGGGACGTGAGGGTAGGCCCCACACATTCTCGATCTCTGGCATTTTGGAGGTGATGTGATCAGCACCACGCTCCGGACGCCTCCCCGGGTTGCCCCCAGGTACTCATTGATTTTAGGCTCGCTGAGCCCTTAGATCGCCCACAACGGAAATCGAACCCGGGTCTCCGCGTGGCAGTCAGACGCCCTAACGACTAGACCATCGTGTCGTCTCGCATTCGTCTCGAATTTTTTCCACCTCCAACTTTTTACCTAGAAGGGTCAAGCTCCACCTGCCCCCTCGTTCGGAGTCCTTGCGTCCGTATAACATAGTTATAAATGGAAAAGAATAGGTTTAAAATGAAGCTGCTCTCTGCCCCCCTTCCCATCGGGGTATCGCTGGGTTTATTGTTTCACAGACCATTCGGTTTAGCTTGAGCTCTTGCCTTCAGCTGCGCAGAAGCCTGCCGTTTTCCACCGAGTGCAGAGTTGCTAACTGCCTTTACAATTTCCTATATCCATAATCTGACTTCAGAGCTTATTGGTAGGTGTATTCGGTACTTACTGCAATTATACAATATATATATATATTTAAAAAATGCAACAGTTTGAGAAGGTGAAGGTTCAAGGAAAAGAATGACAGATGGTTGGTTCTTTTTGTCGGTGAAACCCCCATTGATTAAGACCCTCGGCGAAAGAGGCATCCTCCCTCTCCTCCTCTCCCTCTTGGTGGGGAGGGGCAGATCGTGTTAGCATGAGTAAGGTGATTGTTGACCTGTGTTGCTTAGGGTGTTTTATTCAACGGGAGCTGAGGTGAAAAATGGAATGAATGTGTGGAGAAAGCAAAGTGATTCATAGTCAGAGTAGAGAAACTATCTGAAGAAAGTAGTTGACAGTGGTCTTGCGTTGAACGTGAAACAAGTGTAAAAGCGTATTTCCGCATCTACTGATATGTCAGTAAGTACTTTGAAACGAAAATGATCGCTACAAAGTGACTGTCAAGGGATTAGTAACAAGTGTTTGGAAGTAACTAGTTAGAAGTAACTTAGTTACAAGTAACAGTTACTTTTTTTGAGGAAATGTAACTGTAACTAGTTACTTTTAAAAGTGAGTAACTGTAACTGAGTTACTATTTTACGATAGAAGTAACGTTTTAACAGTTACTTCTACAGTTACTTTGCGACACTTAAATTGCTATGTAGGCTAAGTGTCATAAATTATTAGCGATTTTGGACTCAATGTAAGCTGGAATTTAGTTTCTGCTGTGATATAAAAGCCCATCTTTGATACATTAATTCTTGAAAACAATAGATGAAGACGAAGAGAGAAAGTAGTTGTAGCAAATTTGTCTCCTGGCGGTGATCAGTCTGTAGGCTCCAGTCAGGTGCCAGGAAATTCAAGGTTTATCCTATGTTTCATCTTTCGTTTGGTAGACCTGAATTCCAAAGCGATGTACACGCCTCGGAAGAGGGGTGGATTTCCCAGAAGCGGAAAGATAAGCCTCTAGGAGGAAAATTCCTTCCTATTGCTGACAGTTTGCAATTGTCAGTTGTGTGCTGTGAAGTGTCTCTTGTTTCTGTAGTTTGTTCCTTAGTGACCTTATAACTTCCCCCTTCTGTAAGCAGCATCCGATAGCCTCTTCCTTTGCTATAATATCGGATTAAACTGAAAAGAGACGTACTGCAATATTTTAGTGTTTTCATGAAAGAAGACGAGAGCTAGTAATTGCGCATATGAATGGAAAACAATCCAATTGTTTCCACGTGATTTCATTCAACTCAGTTCCTGATAATTTAAGATGAAAGTGAAATATTTCCAGTTAGAATTCACTTATTCGGCATTTCTGGATATTTTGAAAAAAGTAATATATTTTGGTAAGTGCTTTTCGTTTAAGATTTAAATGAGAACCCATTTTCTTGAAATAACAGATACGACAGATCTCACCATTATTATTGATACAACAGTGATATACAAAATTCAAGTGGCAAACTAACGAATCAGGCAGACCCTATCCATCATTCTTGCTTGTTTATGTAATCCTCTCAGAGAGAACTGAAGGGGTAAGTTTAAAGTGCCATTTTCACCTTCATTGATAACACACAATTATAGACTACTAGCATTGGCGGCGATTAGGGTGGCGGTTGCCCCCACTTTTCGCCATTTTTGCCTCCGCACTATGCTAAACCTTATCTACAATGGGAAATATACTGTCTTTGCCCACCCAGTTTTGGCACCTTGCCCCTCCCGGTTTTGGAACCCAATCGCCGCCACTGGCTAGTACATTATAATTTTTATCATTTTCTGGTTCATAAACACTTGAAATTATACAACAAATTTATTTCTCTCTGACACACCCTTTATGCGAAACAGACCTCCCTTCTTAGAATATATTCTACGTGAGTGATATCTCTCTCTCTCTCTCTCTCTCTCTCTCCCTCTCTCCCTCTCTCTCTCTCTCTCTCTCTATACAGTTTGTAGAATCCCCCCACTCCAATGGACATTCCTTAAGAACAACAATGATAATAAATACAAATATTTAAGTCGCAGTAGCTCAGGTCAACCTCCGTGGCGGAGTGTATAGCACAACGCACTATATGTCAGGGGTCCCGGATTCTAGTTCGTTTCGGACATGGATGTTTGTGTTTGTTCCAATGAGAATACAGAAAACAGAAAATTGACATACGTAAAAATTGAGAAGATGTTAATAACGGGGGATACTACCGCATAGGCTATTCCTTAAAAAAAAATCGTTTGGGTGCCTGACTACTATGCGAGAGACCCCGGGTTTGATCCTTGGTGGGTGAGAATCGAGATTTTTCCACCTGTTGAAGCTGCTCCAGCACCCACCTAGCGTCGTATAAAGTGGGTATCTGGAGGGGGGTAAAGGATGCCAGGAACTTTGGTGCTGATCACATCAGCCCCGCCGTCGGCCATGATCAAATTAGTGTGGGGCTCTAACTCCACACCCCCTTTACGCCTTCATGGCGTTGCGCAAAGCACAGGAGAGCACTTTATTTTGTAATAAATATAAATATACGAAGACTTATATTATGCACCAGTAACATAAGTAAAAGACATGTTAGTCTTCACAAAATATGTTATTACAATTAATGATGGATTTGTGTAATTTGGTTGCATGAAAATTTTCAGAAGAAAGTAACTGTAAAAGTAACTTAGTTACTTTTGAAGTACATGTAACTGTAACTGAGTTACTATTTAAAACGAGTAACTGTAACTGTTACTTTCTTTAAGGAAGTAACTGTAACTGTAACTAGTTACCATTTTAAAAGTAACTTTCCGAACACTGTAAGTAACGCCTAACAAACCACGCAGAGGAAAGAAATTTAAAAGCGATGTGGACGAATTTGACAAGTGTGTTATTCGTAGAACAATTGACGAACTTCATGATCGTGAAGGACAGCGTGCTACTTTAGATTCGTAAGTATTTTTTTAATGAGACAACAGCATATAGCTTTGCCAGTATCATGTCTAGTAGAATTGTAACTTCCGCGTATTGCAACACTGCTCCTATGAGTCACGTTACATCGTCTGCAGACGACAAACATTTCCCTCTTTGCGCATGCCAGAGCTCAGGCTAAACCGATGCGCTGTACGTACAGAACCTGATAGATACAAAGGGAAACTGGAAACCGAAGCGGCGAATTTCTAAGGGGATAATTCTGCCGTACACTTGGATGCGATTCTTATCTGCACGTACGTACTTCTTGCTGGTAGCTAAAGCTGAGTCCACCTTTATTTAACTAGTGCAAAATTATTTTTCCATTTTTTTTCAAAGCAAAACATACGTGGGAAAAAAAAATAGTCTCATTTTTAGCACGTGACCGGGGGGGGGGGCAAAAAGACAATCTTGCCCCCCCCTTGATGATGAGTGGGGGCAACTCGCCCCCCCCTCCCGGTTCCTACGTCCCTGGTTTTTCTTGCATATCACTGGTGTTATTGAATTCTCGTTACACTTCTTTATGCGTAAATATCCAGCATACTAGAAACTGCAGAGAAAAATTATGGGACTCGATTTATGTAGAGTCCCCCTTAATCAATTCTACGGGGGATGGGCAAAACTGGTATTACCGTCACCACTCCTGCTGGTGCATATGAACACTATTGGTGTATTAATATTATTGACCTCTAATCAAGATGTCTCGAATTCGATTTTCAGTTGCGGCACATTTCAGTTTCAAATAGATTCATTACAAGTAGCTTCTTTGTGTTAAACTTTTTCTTTGATAGTCTGGAAAGGAACATTGTTGAAGGATGCTATTCCATAGAGCCTCTGGTGTACGATGCCAGAGGTCCTTAGTTCGAATCCTGGTTAGTAGATGGATGTTTGTGTTTGTCTGAAATGAGAAAATAGAGACATTAGTGAAAACTGAGAAAGGAGTGAATGACGGAGGATACTACAGATTAGGAGTATTCCTTTTCATTAAAAAGAAAAAAAAAAAAAAAAAAAGAAGAAGTTGGTAGGGCATAGGACTGCCACGCGGAAGCCCCGAATTCGATTCCTGGGATGAGTGATCTAAATTCGGAATTTTTCCTGTCTTGTCCCCGCATAAAGCGGCTCTGGTTATTATAATGAACCAGCCTCAAATCAACGTGTAGCTGAAAGCAACCTGCGGGGGTAAAGGCGGCCTGAGCGTGGTGGAGCTGATCACATCAGCTAGCCAAGTTTTTACAAAGTGTCACCCAGTTGTATCATTGTCACCATGATAAACTATAGGATCATCCCCCAAGTTAACCCCAAGGTTCGACCAAATATACCCCCATCTAACATTTTCCACTTCAAGCTCTGATTATTGTAAATCATATCTTTTGGGGAGTAGGTGTCCCTGTGCCACCCCTGCTAAATACACCAATGTGCATGTGTATCTTCTTCGTTTTATGCTCTTGGAATAGCAAATTTCCAAGGACTAGAGAGTTTCTTTTACAGAAATTCATTAAGAGATTACCCCCTCTCATATCTCTCCTAATCTACAATGCACAGCAGCATTCCAGTCACCCATAGCAGGTGCATGATCTTTTCTTTTTCCATTATTTCTTCAATCTTTTTATACTTCTTCCAATTCTTCTTAATTTTGGTCTGTCATCTTTTGCCCTGCAATGACTTATCATAGCAGTTGAAGTTTTTCTATGGAACAAAAGTGTGCTAGCTTCCTGTTACTTGCCACACACCACCCTCCGTTTCAGATTTTGAAAGATTCCACAAGTCCTCAAGTAGGAGAGGAGGAGAGTGAATTTGACCCTCCAAACTTCACCAAATTCACCACGCCAAGCTCTTGAGGTTTGTGTATAGATATGGGTAAATATCCATCAGAGTCTTTGACCTGAACAACTTTGGGAATTCCCAATTAGCTATTCCCCCAATAATAATAATAATATATTAATATAATAGTAATAATGAGATGATGGTGATGATAGTAGTCATTCTAGCATTCAGTAAATCATGTTAGCAAATTATGCAGATTCATGTGCAGCCATTCATATTATATCTTTCTTTCAGAAACAATACACACTTTTGATATGTGCATCGAGGAACAATCGCCTAGAGGTTGTAAACTTCCTTCTTGAGACACTGGAGGACCTGAATGTGGACATGGTAGACTGTGATCAGCAGACTGCGCTATTTCATGCAGCATTCAGTGGACACACTGGTGTTGTACGGCGACTAGTGGAAGTTCAAGCACAAACTGGTGTTCGGAATAAGGTTGGTAGCACAGAAAGTTAGTAATAGTTTTTGCAACACACAAGTTCAGCACGTAGATCAGGCATCCCTCCTGCAAATGCTGTCTACTGTTTTCAGTAGATCAATAGTTCAGATTTTCAAACAGATATAAATAAAAATTGTTAATGAGGTGGAATGAAATGTACTATTTACAGCCACCATCTTAAGCTAATGATACTAGGAGCAGGAGTGTTTGGTGTACAGTGGCTGTACAGAGTAGTGAAAACAGTGTGGCAAAAGAGAAAAGTGCCAAGATATTGGACAAGTAGTTCCCATATACAAGAAGGGGGACAGAATAGAATGTAAAAATTACAAAGGAATAACACTAATGTGCCACTCAGCAAAGTTGTATGAGAAAATATTAGAGAAAAGAATAAAGTAAGGAATAGAGCTGAACATGAGAAAGGAACAGTATAGATTTAGAAGAGGCAGATCAACCATAAGGCAATTACAGGAAAGGCATTACGAGTATGGAAATGATTTTATTATGGCATTCTTAGATATAGAAAAGGCATATGAAAGCATGGGCAGAACAAAGATTTCGAAGGCTCTAAGAGAAAAAGGAGTCGAGGAAGAGATATTGTGTAGAGTGCAGAGCACATACAAGAACAATCAGAGCTGTGTGAAGACACCAGTGGGAAGAACGGACTGGTTCAGTATAAGTAATGGACTAAAACAGGGAAATGCTCTTTCCCCACTGCTCTTTATAATAATGATGGATGTAATTAACAAAGAGGTGGGAAACAAGATAGGAGAGGAAGAGATGAAGGCCCTGTTGTTCGCTGATGATTTAGTAATATGGGGAAGCAGTGAAGAAGTACAGAGACAGCTTGATAGTTGGAAAAAAAAAATCAGAAGAGCAGGAATGAAATTCATTGCAGGAAAGAGTGAGGTGCTAATAAAGTACTCTTTAAGGTGCTTTATTAGCACCTCAAAAATATTATTTATGTAAGGTCCTCGCATGAAAAGGGTGGGTGCAGAAAAACTGCCAGTAAGAGCTTACAATGCACAAGGAGTGGGAGCAAGGCTGAAGGGGAGACCAAGATGTTGGTGGAAAGAGTAGATAGTGGAGAGTGTTAGGAGGAGAGGTTAAGATTGGAATACCATGGAAAGAGAGGAGTGGTGGAAGATCAGAAGAAAATGGAGAGGCTTGACTCCTATGCTAACCAAGACAGAGGCAGGAAATGACGAAGTATGATGATGATGGTCTTAAGCTAAACACGATGCATGCATATTAAGTACAATGCTGGAGAGATTATTTAACTTGTAGTTTTTCTGCTGTACTGTTTTCAGTAGATCAATGGGTGTTTTGAAATATCTACTGTGTTTAGATTTAAAATAGATATATAAACAAATTGTTAATCAATGAGGAATGAAAAGTTATATTTACAGCCAACACTACACAATATTACATGTAATACTGAAGAGAATATTTCACTTGTGATTCCTCTATGGTACATTTACATTAGGCCTACTGAAGGTGTTCAGTAGGAAACCATTGAGTTTCAATAGATTTCCAAGAAACACAGTAGAGTACAATTAGTAATAGTAGGTTCTGACTACTGTAAGGTAGAAATTTCCAGCTGGTATTCCTAATGTTTATCCTTGTGTTTTAACTGCCAATCAAACAGCAGTTTCACAAGATTGTTGAAGTTCTAAATTCAGTTTATTCTATTTTAAAGATTTACTTCTATGTAACAATTGAATTGATTGGATCTCTTCTCTGTCTTTGAGGAAGTTTGTAGTGTATCCTTGCCTTAATGTCTTATGTTTGTCCTGTACAGGTCCTTTACGACCTTGCACTTTAACCTTTCACAAAGGACTTTTTTACACCCTTTTTTAACTCTTAGGTAAGGATTTTACATACTAGGGTGCAAAATGGTCATTTGTGCTGATGCATCCCAAAATTTTAATTACTTCACTTATTAATAAAAGTTATACGTGTGTGGCCTTAGTGACTGATTTTTTTTTGTTTTTGTTTTTCTTTTCACTTGTAGAAATTTTTTTATTCTGCTTTCACCAAACACTACAGATTCTTTTTCATATTTCCTTGTTCCATTCTTTCCTTAACTTGTCCTCACATTTTCCTCATCATAGTTTATTCATATGGTAGAAATACGAACACCCATTAAAAATCAACCCTTCATTGAATTTAAAGATAAGAAGATAAGCAATAACTTTGGTAGTAGTACATTAGTAGTTCAAGCAATATAATACATACCAGCTCAGTATATAGTTCAGGAATTCCTGGTGGAAAGGTAATGGCTATCTTATCCTTGTGTTTTATTGCCAATGAAACAGCAATTTCATGAGATTTTCAAGTTTATCTGAATGGAAGCACAGAGGAACTGTCTTAATTTATAGGATCAGGAAAGGAAGAAATAAAAATTTCCACTAAATATCTGTCATTGAGAATTTTCTGATAAAGCATACTTCTTTGACTTGGTTGAATACCTGTAAAAATAATTAAATTCATTAAATAAAATTAAAATGTACAAGTAACTACTGCTTTATTTAATTTCATAGTAATATTTTTCATGATATTTTTCATTATAATATGTTTGTATCTCTTGCATGCTTGACACTTTTTCCATTACGCTTATTTATCTAAGCTAATTCAAAATTTTAATTTCCAGCAAGGGCAAACCCCTCTCCATGCAGCTTGTGAGAAAGGTCATGTGGAGGTTGCTGAATTTCTTTTAAAACAAGGAGCAGATCGAGATGCCAGAGATGAGGATGGAAACACGCCTTTGCACACAGCTGTAGAAAACCAGCAAACTCAAGTTGTGCAGCTGCTTTTAGAAAATGGAACTCAAGCAGGTTCTGAGAATTCAGTATGTATCATTGCACATTTTTTAAAATTTCATTCAACTGTACTCACACTGTTATCGCCTGTCAATATACATACTCTTTGAAGGGAAGGAAGTATATACACTTTCCCCAATAACAAAATAAAAATAGTCAAACATCTGGTTTAAAGTAATGTTCTGAGTTTCTTCATTGGGACCTGACTGTTTCAACAGAAATCTACATGTGGTTTTCCTTATTTGAACTTATTTAAAAATAAAGGTCTGCTTTATTGAGTTACATTTATCAGGAAAACTGCAACAGAAATATATCTATTTGGCAATCTCAGTGCACAATAGTTTGCATGGTCAAAATTAGTGACATGACCAAATGGGAGGTGCGGACAGTTGGTAGTGGTTATATTTTCTTGCCAGATTAGCAAAAAGAATGCTAGATTCACAAAAATGGGGTAAAATGTGGAACTAAGAAATAAAATAAATGACTTGTATCTCTGTGCTTGTTATTGATCAGCCAAACTTCACCTGGAAAAATCTACCCAAGTGTTCATTCATGTGAAGTTAAAATATTTTACTTTCTTTTCACATCTGAAAAAGAAGAATGAAGTTCCAAGTCTACTAAATTACTTAATTTTGGCAACTGAACCTGTCTAGACAGGGGGTTTCACATGATAAATTCCATATTTCTCCACCAGCAAAAATGTACAACTTTATGTGAACACGGAAATTAAAACTGCTTCCAGTTAAATTTAAGTTAGAAATTCATCAACTTAGGTGTCAAACTTGCAATTGTATAGTAGACATTTTGAATTTAAATTACTTCATTTTATGTTTAGGACAATTAATGTATGTATACTGTGATGGAGGAATGGTGTGTTTGTTAGCTTTATCATATCATTTTCCGTATGTAATTCAAATTAAAGAAGTTGCTATCGATGTTACTTTCAACAAGATATTAATAATTCATGGCAGTTGGTAAATACATTTTCTAGTATTTTCCAATCTTACTTTGATACATAAAACTTTGTGAAATGCTCCAACATCATGAATTGTCTTCATAGATTAGTACAAATATATTTATTATATTAAGTCTTACCTACTGATCTAGAATACTTTAATTTATGATCTAGCATATAACAACAACAATCAAACACCCATCTTAATGGATTTGATCTTCAAATATAAAAGGTTAAAATATGGAATGAACTAGACAAAAAATATGTTCAACAATATTTTAATTTGATTATATAAGATATATAATAAATAAAAAAATAAGTTTAACATGTTTATAAGGATAAGAACTTTTTTCTGGTAGTTGAATTTAAAAACATGAATACAATTTTGCATTTAGCCATCTATAAAAATAGTAAATTTTAGTAAAGAATAAAGGAAAACAAATTTGATTTCAACATAATTTAGTATTCTTTGCTAAGTAAAAGTTAACAATATGCATGGTAATTATATTGTTGTTGTTAGCATATTTATATCTCCATGGAAACGGTACTCGAATAAGACAATACATCTGCACAAGGATGATTCTCTGATTCAGGTATGAGGATATTAATAATTGGTAAATATTTATGTTGTCAGTGAATGTTTTCTTAAAACGTTATGAAAATAAGATTCATGGAATGTTATTACTACTAGAAAGATAAGGTAAGCTGGACTAACTATTCCTGTTGCATATAATAACATGAATTTGCACATGCATTTGTCAGAATTTTCTTCTTCAATGCAGATACTCTTTAAATGACTTTGTCAAAGAAAGTTAATGAAGAGTGCAAAAATGTATAGAGACAGAGCAAAGAAGATTATTCCCATTGTAATCTTATTAATATCAGCAAAGATATATAACTTCAAACTACATAAATTGGATCTGTGCTATTATAGATTTTTAGTACTTCTAATTTGATTACTGAAATAGCTTCATTGTTACTAAGCTGTGCACTTAATTACTCTTTAACATTGTGCATATGCATCTTATTACTTTTCAATACAATAATTAGTAATCATTTGCTGCAGTTGCAGCATATTGGTGATCTATTCCTAACCATATCCAGTGTCTTGAGTTTAGTGAGGACAATAACTGAGGATTACGTATGCTACAATAAAACTGTGCATTCTTACGTAAATGATTCAGAGTTCTGTCTGTGCAAGTGAACATTATGCACCTATTTTTTTAATTTTTCTTTATTTGTTTTTACACAATATGATGGAAATGAGAACAACTAATATCAGAAGTAGTAAACAACCAAATGAGGAATTTAGAAAGAGAGTCACTAAATAATGCAGGCAGTGAAGCTCTAGATCTACAAAGCAGTGTTCATAACAGGAGTGCTCAGAAGTGGGATTCATGTTGCACTCAGCATCATAAGAAATTTGGAGGGGGGAGGGAACAAAAATAGCAGAACTTAATTATACATGGTTACAGAGAGAAACAAGAAACACTATTGTCTCATACAGAATCTCCCAAAATTGTTCTTCTCTGAATATGAAAGCGAAGAAAAGGAAGCATTTAAATACTTTTGCACAACACTTTCACTATTCTCAATCTACGTATAGTAAGTAATAAACAACTTACAAATTAGTTTTATTATCCTCGTGCTAAGTGGGGGAGACTGTAAATGATTTTTATTGAATTTTGGTAAATGATGGAGTGAACCACACAAATGTGCATGTGCCAGATTCAAAGCCAGGGCTAATGGCCTCATAGAAGGGTCTTGAGTTCTAGCTTCAAGGGTTCAATATTTATGTACACGTTTCATAATTTCATTAGTCAGTCTATTAGATTTTAGCAACAATTACTTCAGATTTTTATGTTAATATTCCAATCAACTTTGTGCTCACCTGTCTGTAGGCAGAACTACGGAGAAATGGTGCGAGAAGTTGTATTAAAATGATCTTATGCTGCTTGTCACAAATTAAGGAGGATAGAGAAAAGTGAAACAGAACACAAAATATGGGACAAATATAGCTAGAAGAGACAGGGGTAATTAGAACATGGGGTTATTGGAACATGTTAATGTAGAATAATTTAAAACGAAAAGACTGGTGTAATAACATTTCATACCTATGTACCTACACTAAACCTACATGCAGAAAATTTGTTATTGGAATAACTACACAAAAGTAAGCTTTATATGACTTTTATTATACACCTGCAAAAACTGATGCGACTCATGCTTGGTGTTTCTCTGCTTCTGCATATACTGGACGTGAATGAAAGAACCCTTCCAAAATTTTCTTCACCTCTATAATAAAACATAAGGGCACACATCTTTTCATGTGAGTTTGGTTGTCTATGGGCAATTTGCCTGGTTTTTATAAGCAAAGTTCTTATTACCCCAAAAATTTCTGCAAAGGGGTTATTAGAACATTGCTTAATTTGCTTGATTTCGCTTGGGTATACTAGATTGTACATGTAACTATTAGAAGTTTTTTCTTTACTACATTGTAGAATGACCTGTAACCTTTCAAATAAATCATAGAACACTGATTTTCATTCATACATGTTTGCTTCACAGCTGGGAAATTGAACTTTATGAAGAAATACGTTAACTTGGGATTTTATTTAAACAAGCATTGATAACTCCAGAAGAAGTAGAGCTATTGTGTTCAAATTTGCAGGGTAAATGGGACAATTATATATGATGTTCTTATTACCCCAACAGCAATCTAAAGCTATTCAGTTGAAATTTCTAACGTATGTTCCATTAACCCCAAATGGGGTAATTGGAACAATTTTATGGTGTCATGACAATTTTTAGTTTTTGGACGAGTATTTGCAATGCAGGTATGGTCATTATTTTTTTCAAAAATATACAAAAGATGTCCTTTTAAATAGTAGAAATTTTTAAAAAATCCATCAGTAACTTTCTGAGTAATTTACAGTGGAACTTCTACAGGCTGTTTCCTGTTCTAATTACCCCGGTCTCCCCTAATGGGAACCTATTATGACATGAATGGTGACTGCAATCGAAATATGCAGCAGTTGCAACAGTGCTGCCCCACTGTATATTTTAGCTTACTAGATCCTGTAGTGGAGTGCATGGAGCAACTGGACAGCTGAACTAGAGTGCTTGTGAAGGCAAGAGGAAGAGGTTGGTTGAGTCCAAACAGTCAAATTTGGCAAGATACCATTTATCCAATGAGTTGTGGTGGCATGCCATTGGGAAATTAGAAGCAGGGCATGTGCATTTCTCTGTGGCTAGGTGGCTCAATGTCCATCCTTCAGTGGTCAGCAGGCTATAGAAAAGGTTCCAGACAACACAAAATGCCTTGCAGGGGTGCAGTAGAAGTCGACTGTGTGGCATCAGGCATGGATGTCAGATAAGTTCACTTGTGTTTTCAAAGACACCCACAGCAACGTAACTGCATGCAGCCATTGTTGCTGCCACCAGAAGACCTGTATCAACGAATTACAGTTCACACACAAAGGTGGAATCTCACACTAAAAAATTATATTTACTGACTGGCAAAGCTTGTGGACAAATACTGGCACTCAATGCGGTAAGGCGTACTATTCTATACAAGAAAGAATTCCAAAGGAATGTTGGTTTAAACACATTCAACTCTCCCTAAGTTCCCTCACAACTATAATGTGCTGCAGGTTAAATCACACTATCGCTGCAGCTCTCCTTTACAAGAAGAATTTAGTGACTTCACCAGTTTGTTTGTGCAATGCCATCTGCTATGGAGGGGCTGCAACCAGATACATGACTTACTACTATTGTAAATATTTTTAATGTTTGAAAATAGCAAAGTGATTAATAAGACAATAATATATAACAAGCATAAGGAATTAAAACTAACATAGACTTACTGCATTAATTTTTATGAAAACAGATGGATATTCTTGTCCTGTTTTTCTAATGCTGGTCAAATATGTCTTTATGTATCAGCTGTACTCTGTGGTTTGAATTTCTTGCAAAATTATCAATAACACAATCCACACACAATTCATGACACTCTTCCTTTTCTATGGCCAGTATTGCAAGTGAGTTTGCCTTGGCCCATACTATTACGCAAAAATGTTTTGATTCTCTTCAAACAGCTAAAACTCCTCTCACACGATGCTGATGTCACAGGAATTGTCACAACATTTTGCATAAGTTCGGAAACATGTCTTTTGGAATGGCGTTCATTAAATGTACTATGGATGTGATAGTGTATGTCAAATTCTTTAGGTAATTTTTTGCAACCATCATTTCAGCGATCGGCACTTGTAATTGAAAATAGTCACAAAAACCACTCAAGAATTGAGGGTTCAAAAACAAGTCAAAATTTGTTGTAAGTAAAGACATGGAGGACATGTTTCCGATTCAGCTGGTGCAGTTGAAGCAGGTACCTTATCTTCATCGAGACAATCTGTGGCTGTGCTGCATTCGCTTAAAGCTTCCGATTTCAGGTGCTTACTTCGAATAATAAATTTGTCCATTGTTGTACGAACAACAGTAAATGTAACAAAGCTTTGATAACAAACACATAATATCACAAACTCCGTAACACAAAATGCACCACTACCGTTTCCTCGCGTAGCAACCGTTGTTAAAATAGAACAAATGACGGCGATCGTTTACACTGTTGCCAGCTAAAGACATGACGTGTCAGATGTAAGATCATGGTTAAAAAAAAAACTATGTCACAACGAAACGATTCTTTCCCAGAATATGTATCTAGAGGTATGTTCCTGCATTAACAATTGTTCAAATATGTTTTCTCGAAATACTGTATGTAATAATAGCTAAAAATTTGGGGGGCTTATCAAGGGACAGCCCCCCCCAAAGGGCCAAGCGATGCCACTTGTGAAATGAATATACTGCAACTCGCAACCACATTATATTTCAATGCAAACTTTATGAAACTTACAGAGAACCATTTTTACAGGAATTGTACAGGAGTGGACATCAAGCGCCACTGACACTGCCTTGTTTACTGACCACTTTCATCCTCAGTAATCTATATTCTTACAAAATATCTTAATAAGTTGAATATAATTATGTAAAAGTGTAATGACATTTTGTAACTATTTATTATGAAAGGAATAATTGTGAGTAAATATTATGTGCATACATGTATATAATACCAATTGATAAATTGTTAACTGGTGCATTGATTTTGTCCACAATCAATAAATATTTTATTTTATAAAAAAAAGTGTGCTGTATGCCAGCGGACTGGCACTGTGTGTACTACATACCCCACATGACAGAAGGGAGTGTTTTCAATGGTTCTTTGATACATTCATTTGGTTTATTTTACTTCGCTTTTCTGTCACTTTTGGCTAATCGCGAAAATGAGGATGAGTGATGAAACAATGAAATTGATAAAGGGACACTCACAAACACCCATACCCAGACCAGGATTCAAACCCAGGACTCCTAGCATTGTAGCTCGCTGTGCTGTTTTCAGTCAGTATGCTTCACTGATCAGTCCCAATTTTCTCTGGACAGTGATTCTCAATGAATACTGTATGTCATCATTCAGTTGCATGTACAGTGTCTCGTAAAAGCTGGTGGGTTCCGTGTAGAGTTAGGCTCAATTTCGGGATTGCCATATGTGCAATAGGTATTTATGAAATACGCGAAAGGAATAAAACCAAGTATTATAGTATAAAACTCTAAAAAAATATCAGTCTTACATTTGTCGCAAATAAGAAATACTTTCTGAAAGAAAGAAAATCGATTTTCTAGTATTTCATCGCTGATGAGTCTACACAAAGGAAAAGAAGAGAGATGAAACGAAAAGGGACAACAAATGAGATGAGAAAAGAGAGCGAGAGGGGAAGAGGAAAAGTAAAGGAAGGAAAAAGGATAGGACAGATGTGGATAGGAGAAATAATGAGGAGAAAGGGAAAAGATGCAAGGAGAGATGAGGAAAATGAAGCAAAGAGGAGAAGAGAGGAGGGAAAGAGATGAGAGGAGAGGAGAAGAGGAGGTTTGAGAGGAGAGGAGGAGACGAGAAGAGGGGAGTTGAGAGTAGAGTAAAAGAGAGAAAATGAGAAGAACGAAAAGAAGAGAAGGGTGAAGTGGAGTCGGAAATCTAAGACAGGAAAGGAGATAAGAGGAGTGGAGAGAAATGGGATGGAGACAAGAGGTGAGACCAGGAGGGAAGGTGATATGACATATAAGCAGAGGAGAAGAAGGGGAGAAAAGAAAGAGAAGGAGAGAAGAGAAAGAAGATGAGAGGAGAGATGAGCTAATTGTAGAAAATATCATCTTAGCATCACGAATTTGTGAATTAATCAAAATATTGACATGAAACATTCAATAATATTTTAAAATTAATTGGAGAATGTATTAGATCGGTGTGAGATGTCTTTGGGCTGAGTTCAGAGCGAGATAAAATCTGCTACCTAAGATCTTTGATTCTACCTGCGATTATACCACTAAAAACATGAATGTAATTTTCATATTTATAAGAATTATCCAATTTTTCTCCACTTCTCAGTTCGTTGAAATGAAGGTTTTGTTATTTAACATTTCTCCTCCCCCCATCGTTAATTCCAAACAGAATCAGTCCATTTCACACTGGGTGGACAATGAACACAATGGGATATGTCTAAAACTTACGAAAATTTTCTGCCAGCAGTGGGGTTTGAACCTATGATCATCAGGTTGACAATCTACAACAGTAACCACTACCCTACAAACTTTCGTTCTTGAGAATAGCTAGGAGGAACTGACCAATGGGAAATGTAGATGCAACACTCCACTTACATGTAATGTGCAAAGAATACTTGTTTGTAACAAAGAAAACGAAGCTGGTACGAATCGGCACAAACATTTAATGGAGAATTGCAGATGATGAAAACTTTTCATTCAATATTTGCAGAAGTATCCTTGCATTGAACTGGAGTGGGTAAAGTGGTAAATTAGTATGTCCTAAATTACCACAAATATAAATAATTATATGTCTTTGAAGCAGTACACAATTATCGTTAGAGTATCATAGTTCACGATCTTATACGTAAAAATATCCCTTTGAACATGTGTCAATTCATTTATTTGTTTATTTTTTTTAGTAAAATCCAGATGCAGAACAGTGTTGCTACTTTATACCGCTATTACAAATAATGTTACAATGCTCTTGATTAATAAAACGAGAATTAAAAAAAAAAAAACGTAGTAAGGAGACTCGAATCTGGGATCGCTAGATGCCCAGTCAAGAACTCTAAGCACTACACCATGCCTTTACCTTCGATTCAAACAACAATTTTTATATAGTCAGTCACTCCAATATTGTAAATGTCGTTGGATATTCATGTAGTTGAACTTGTACTTTAATTTTGAATTGCTTTTCTTGTATTAACAGCTATGTTCGAGAAAAAAATTTCGAAGTGATGAAGAAAAACGAGAATATTGGTAGGTGTGAAAATGCGAGTTTCTTCTAACTTATTATTGTGATTAGACATTATTAATGGAAAATGTCTAGAGGTACATTGCAGGATGCATTAAGTATGTTTTATGCACAGTAAGGCTAATTTTCTCTCGACCTACAGTTTAAAGTGGCCACATTGTGCTTCCACCAGGTATCAAATACGGGACTCCTTGATCACAAGGTGGCGAAATTACAGTTACACCATCGGGGAGGCTTCGAAGTATTTGAATGTTTTTAAACAATGTAAGCTTTATTTCAACCTGCGAATCATCAAACTACCTGCACAGCATGTGTAGAAGTGCCTGCTTTTCTCGTTTTCGTGAAATTAAAAATCAACTGGCACATGTATGTTTATGATTAATTGGCATGATAATTATAAAGAATGATAAATGCCCAAACATAAATTAGAACCTACTTAACATACAGGTTCATGGAAAATTTGTTCCGTGGTTTTATTAATGACAAATGAAATGAGCACTTTATAACTATTATGTAGAATATCTTTGTTTTGCGTTTCCTTACGCAACAGCAAATACATTTCGTAATATTGTTCTGAACACGAGACTTTCATCAGTACACAAGGCATTTCGTCTGTTGTAGTATCACAGGAAGAGAACATCGTCCTGCAAATGTAGAAGCCTCTAGATATTTTCCATTAATAATGTCTAATCACAATAATAAGTTAGATGAAATAACTCGTATTTTCAATATTCTCGTTTTTCTACATCACTTCGAAATTTTTTTCTCGAAGATAGCTGTTAATTCAAGAAAAGCAATTCAAATCTAAAGTATAATAGAAGTTCAACTACATGAATATCCAACAAGATTTACAATATTGGAATGACTGAATATATAAAAATTGTTGTTTGAACGGAAGGTAAAGGCGTGGTGTAGTGCTTAGAGTTCTCGACTGGGCATCTAGCGATCCCAGGTTTGAGTCTCCTTACTACGTGATTTCTTTTTTAATTCTCGTTTTATTAAACAAGAACATTGTAACATTATTTGTAATAACAGTATAAAGTAGCAACATTGTTCTGTATCTGGATTTTACTAAGAAAAAATAAACAAATAAATAAATTGACACATGTTCAAAGGGATACTTTTACGTATAAGATTGTGAATTATGATACTCTAACGATAATTGTGTACTGCTTCAAATACATTGACAAACATTAATGAAATAACTATTTATATTTGTGGTAATTTAGGACATACTAATTTACCCTTTTACCCACTCCAGTTCAATGCAAGGATACTTCTCATTTTCTCTCTTTTGCTCTACTCTCAACTCCACTCTTCTCGTCTCCTCCTCTTCTCCTCTCCTTTCTTTCCCTCCTCTCTTCTCCTCTTTCCTCCATTTTCCTCATCTCTCCTCGCATATTTTCCCTTTCTCCTCATTACTTCTCCTATCCACATCTGTCCTATCCTTTTTCCTTCCTTTACTTTTCCTCTTCCCCTCTCGCTCTCTTTTCTCATCTCATTTGTTGTCCCTTTTCGTTTCATCTCTCTTCTTTTCCTTGTGTAGACTCATCAGCGATGAAATACTAGAAAATCGATTTTCTTTCTTTCCGAAAGTATTTCTTATTTGCGACAAATGTAATACTGATATTTTTTTAGAGTTTTATACAATAATACTTGGTTTTATTCCTTTCGCGTATTTCATAAATATCTATTGTGCATATGGCAACCCTGAAATTGAGCCTTACTCTACACAGAACCCACCAGCTTTTACATAATTTGGGTTGTCTAGTTTAAAATGTCATTGTCCTAAAAGTTTTGAGAGACACTGTACCATTTGTACACCAGCATGTGTTTATTTTCATTCTACTGTATAATGTTAATGTGTTCATTAGTTTATGACAAGCAGTGTATTTAGATTCTTTCCGAGAAGTAGATACTTTTAACTGTAGATCTATAATTACCATTATTTTTTAAAGCAACTCTAAGGTATTTTTACAATTTCTTTATGTATAAAATATAGATAAATTGAACATGTTGCATGCATACAATACTAACAGGCTGTTCTTTGTATCACTAATTTGCATTAAATTATAGCGTAATATACTTTAGGTGTTCAAATATGAAAATATAGAACAATGAACTTCAAAATTAAATCACGTAATACATTTGCTCATAACAAATGTATATATGAAGATTACTGTTTTTCTTGATTTTCAGTAAAGCATAATTTTGCTTGTCAGTATTGAGACATACAGAAAAATAACTGTTTTTTTTTATTACTCATTGTATGAGAAAAATAAGCAAGTTGTAATTATTCATTTTGAAAAGTAACTACTTAAAGTTTATTTCACACCAGAGAGTATTTTCTTTGTAACTGTTCTACAAGGTACTTACTTCAAAACACTGATAAATGATAATTTTTATCTTTTAATTTTAACACAGTGCATTGCTAATAGCATGCTTTAAATGTTGAAATAGTATATAAAACAGAGAATTATAATTCCTGAAGTAATCTGGTAATACTGAATGTAGCAAAGAAATAGTTTTACATTACCTAAAAATGTAATTACAGTACAAATGACTGAAATAGAATTATTGAGTAGACTCTTTTTAATTTGAACTTGAATAATTTTAATTGCTTAGTATAATTCGAGCAGTGATGTTTTTCTTAATTTGAACCTTTTTCATGCCCCCTTGGAGTTCGAATGAAAAAGACTACACTATATAATGGAAACTTTATTTAAATTAATCTTTATCTAATCTCGTGAGTATGGTATGAGAATGCTAAAAAGAAGTAAGGATAAGGGAACATTCACTTTTACTAGACGTAAGTGAAAGCCTCATCTAAAATGTTGTATCTTCTTTAATTGTTCATTGATTTGGTGTTTTAAGTCCACGTTTTGCACAGTAAGGCTAATCGAGACTGGACCTTTAGTTTAAAGTGGAATCCGAACCATTATGTGCCTCCACTGGGAATTGAACCCGGGCCCCTTGATTACAAGGCGACGATGCTACCACTGTACCATAGGGGAGGCCCCATATAATCTTTAAGTATAATTGTATGGTACATGTGTAATTGTATAGGAAGTACTTAGAAAGCCAAGAACATTTGTTTGAAGTACATTGGTGGAATATTTGTGCATGTAACATGTTATAAAGTGAAAATTAATATTTTCATTCCAGAAAGGATATACACCATTACACCTTGCCAGCAGCTTGGGGTGTAGGGGCATAATAGACTTACTTGTGCAGCATGGAAGTGCTCTCAACAGTCAGAGTAAAGTAAGTAGAAATATATTTAATGTGTACTTTTACAAATCAAGTTGTGATCAGTTAATATTCTTTTCTGATTCCATGAATCAGTCTGATTTTATTTCAACAAGAATTAACATAAACACCTTAAGCTAAGTAGACATTTGGTGTATGCAATTCAGACTATAATCATTACGGGGCAATTTTTGCTTTTACAAGACAAATTACAGGTAAAAGTTAGATTTTATTTTTCTTATTTAGCATCACTTATCTACCACTTTTACCTAATAATGGTGATATGATGAAATTAATGAAGGTATATTCACAAAGAACACCCATGCCCAGGACAGGATTTGAACCTGTAACCTCTGGCATAGCATGCTGAGCTAACCACTCTGACACAGAGGTCAGCTAGAGATTAAAGTTCTTCTTTAATTTTACATCACAGAGTGAAGATCAGTTGCATGTGAGCTATCAGATCAGATTATTTGTGGGGCAGTCAAAGAGATGTATTCAGGTTTTTGTTTTTGTCTCCTTCCTTTACTTGATTGTGATTTTTTTATTTACGTTGCTGAAAATAAATGAAAGAACAAACACAAAGAAACATCCACACACCAACTGGAACTTGCTCTCAGAAGCTTCAGAGTTGAGATTTTGAGTAGAACGTTAGCTACACTTGAGCACTTCATCTGTCAGTCAAATCTTCAGTTTTGTGCTTTAGTTACCAAGTACATGGGGCATACTGAAAGTAATGAGCAACAATTTTTTAAAATCAGAATACATCAATGCATGCAAACAAAGTATATCACCGCAAAATATAGACTTTACTGAACACAATGAGGTACTGTGACATCATTAGTTTCGATCGTATGAGCACAAGTAGTTGTTTCAAAATGGCTGACAGTGATGTTTCGTTTCGACAACGTACTGTGATTGATTTCCTTGTTAAAGAGGGAATTTGTGCTGCTGAAATTTGGAATAGTCTTCAGTATGCATATGGAGATGTATGCATGGGTGCTAGCAGTGGTAGAAAATGGGTAATACTTTTCAAGGATTGAAACACTTGCATCAAAGATCAGCTTTGGAGCAGTCGTCCACAAACTGCTGGCAAAGTTATGGGTACCATCTTCTGGAATGCAGAGGGGCATTCTGGTTGAATTTCTTGAACCTGGGGAAACCATAAATGCTCGCCGTCATATCCAAACACTTCTTAAGCTCCGTCGTTCATTGTGGGTTAAATGTCCTTGAAAGAAAATTATCCTTCAACAGGATAATGCACGCCCGCACTCTGCTCAGCTCACTAGGGATGAAATTAGGCTGCCTCACCCTTCCTACAGTCCCAACATTGCATCCTCCAACTATGATCTGTTTGGTTTTGTGAAGGAACTGTTACGAGGCCAATGCTACCAGACGACAGAGGACATATACAGGGCGAGCAAAAAGTCGCCAGTCTGAAAGTTTAAAAAATTATTTTGAAAGTTTTAATCTGTTCCTTAGGACCAAATGTGCATGCATAGCTTGTTTGGATAACCCTTGGGAAGGGGAGCCTATTTTTAAAGCGCGGCTGGCGTTGTAACTGCAGCAGTGGCTGTTTGTTGACCACACAGTGCAAGATGGTTTTTGATCGTGAGAAGTGTGTTGCTTTGTTGGAGGCTTACGTTGAGCTGAAGACCTATACTTTGTGTGTGGAAAAGTGAAGAAGACTGTATGCTGATGATCCTGTACAGGATTTCATTTTGTGCATTTGTTTTTCTTTATTATCTTACATTTTTTTAATATCGCACTAACATCTATGTTAATAATAGTAATAATAACAATAACAATAAATAGCAAATTTCAGGAACAAGACATATTATTGAATACATGAAGATACATCCTACATTGTGCATATTTCAATCTGTTGAATTTTTAAATAAAGAGCTATGAAAAATAATCTCAGTTGAGTCCGGTGACTTTTCGCTTGCCCTGTAGAAAACAGTGCATCAGTGTCTGCGAGCAGCTGAAACAGAGTTCTACTGTAAGGGTATTTTCAAGCTTCCAGAAAGGT
The DNA here is from genome assembly GCF_977018435.1 of Lepisma saccharinum. Lineage (NCBI taxonomy): Eukaryota > Metazoa > Arthropoda > Insecta > Zygentoma > Lepismatidae > Lepisma > Lepisma saccharinum. The sequence goes on along the minus strand of NC_139231.1, from coordinate 22,961,738 downwards.
GGAGAAAATGCATTCAAAGAAATGGAGACTTTGTTGAAAAGTAAAGAAAAATCTGTAGGTTATGATGTAGCATGTTTTTCTATAATAGAACCAAAAATTTTTTCATGAAAAATAGTTGCTCATTACTTTCAGTATGACCTTCGTACATTAAATGATCATCTCTCGTTCTGAATGTGAAATGTTTTGCTCAATTCTGATGGCATGAAATAAGAAGGTCATTTTTATATTTACAGATTATTTTTTAAAAAAAGTTGTAATTATGCACAAGAAGTTACTTATTTTTTAAAAAAATGTTGTAATTATGCACAGGAAGTTACTAATTTTTTTTAGTTATTTAATATTAGGCCTACATTTAGTCATTCAGTTGTATTCATAACTTGGCGATAAATAGTAAAAGTGGAACAACATAGGGAATTTTCATGTGCCCTATCTATAAGGTGCAGTATTGCAAATAGTATTGGAAACATGAAACAGATATTCATACAGAATTTACTGCTCTAGAAGATCATGACATGATCTTCTAGAGCAGTAAATATGTATACTAAGAATGGTAAATACCACCTGGCTTTGCAGTCAATTTGTTAATTTCGATGGGAGTTTCCATGTACATCTAAAAAATATCAAATATAACCATAATTTAAAATAACAAATATGATTATATAGTAATTGATTAAACTAACATTTGAGGAATGATGAGCATTCAGTTTACTTTGAGCTTATAACTGTCATACAGTTGGAATGGACTGATACAAATTTCTAATCAATACTAATATAAATTAATCAATATCAATATTCTAATGATCTGATACAAAGTTGTAAATTTCCCGTGCTGACCTGAAGGGTTCATTGAACTCCTCAATATGTAATCAGGTCATTGAAATAGGTTTTTTTCTTCTTTAGATAAGGATGTATTCAATAATTTACTTTAAAAAACTTTGGTACATGAAATGTAGACATATGGTACAATATTGTACTCAAATACAGGTTTTTTATCAGTACATATATTTGGTATAATGATTTTCAATTTTACTATTAAGCTGATAAGCTAATATGAACCGAGATCAAAAGAGTATATCAGTGGTGTATTCTCCCATGTTACCTGGTTTATCATCCGTAAACCAACGGTTTACATAGAAGTTGCCAGAAATTTTCAAGTTGTTGGACTTCAGCTTTTGTTTTACTTGCATGCCTGCATTGATGTTTTATTTCTATTATATCTAATAAATATATAATATATATAATCACTAAATAAGAATTGTTGTGGTAAATCAAGTTAAATTTTCAGAATATGCCATTGGAGTATCAATTAATCTGTTTCATCTGTTCTCTTCAATTGGTCTATTCATGTAGCTAACTTTTAAGAGTGCAACTGATGAAATCAATAAATACAATTGTAGAAATATAAATTTCACTCAATTAATCAGAAAAATTTTGTTATTGTTAGAAATATTTTTGTACATTTTTAGGTAATATTAATGTTATGCTTTGACAATGATTATTTCTAGTCATGTGCTGTGAATATTGCTCACCTTTAAACATAAACTTTATTTTGTGAATGAAGTACTTAAGTAGTGTAATTTAGGTCATGCAAAAAAATGTGTTAATTTTAGTTGTTATCATTTCAGAATGGAAACACTCCATTACATGTAGCCTGTTTATCAAACGAATCTGCCACAGTAGAACTTCTTGTAGCCAAAGGTGCAGATATCAATTCTCTCAATGTGGTAAGTTTCAACTGGTAATATGTGAAGACAGATATTAATGTAACACACTATGATAGTTAAGTTCCAGAATGGCCACAATAAGTAATCAGTAACCAATTAAATTTGTTCATATTTGTATTTTGCTTACTTCCTTATCACCGGCTGCAAATAAATGGGGAGATGCTGAGAATTTCCTCCAGTCAATAGACTCAAGTGTCCCTGCGAATAGAGGTAAATGTTGGTTTCTGGTAGGGATAATTTTTTCTCCCAAAATAATAGTCACAATTGAAACAAATATTTTCATTAGATTTTAAAATTTAATCCTTGTGAAGTAAATAAATGTTTCCTACCTTCAAACGTCATCAGTGTACATCACTAGCGCCACAACTGACTATTTTGAAATTTATAGGATCTACCCACTCTATCTGCTATGATGCCAAGGGTCCCACGTTCGAATCCCTGTCTCAGTGTGAATGGCCTTCATCAATTTCATCATATCAGCGCTCATCCTCATCTTCATAATTAGCCAAAAGTGGCATAACAGTGAAGTAAAATAAATTAAATTGATCAATTAATCAATATCCAGTCTATTATCAAAAAATACTAGAAAATATTTTAAATATTTGTTATTGTTGGCTAAAGCAAAGTAATATATTTAATGAAATAAGTTTATAAAATGAGAAATCTATATAATTGCAAAGTTACTAATTTTATCCCCATATTCACATTAATATATTGTACAAAATTTAGAGATCATGAATTGCTTTTGCTAATTCATGTACAAAAATCGTAATTTATACAAATGATAATTGAAGACTAAAATTGGTAAATGCTGTAAGTGCCACATTAATTCAAACACCGTTTTCCATGCTTTTGGCACTTACAACATTTACCACTTTTACACTTTTTGGGGTTGCCATATATGAAGATAACTTAGTGCTCTCTAAAAATTTAACTTGATTGTTAGTGTTAATATGACTTTTTAGATTGTTTACTTTTAAATCTACTATTAACATGTGTCTTTTGTATCTTACAGAGACTGCAGTCACCTATTCATATAGCAGCAGAGCAAGGATACTCAGATATTTGTAAGATATTGCTTAGAGCAGGTGCCAATATTAATCAAAAAGAGCAGGTAACTATTTTACATTTCATACAAGATCTATATTTATTAAACTTAATTTCATATATTTTCAAGGACAAAATAAATTTTCAAGTTAATTTTTAATTACAGGGTGATAATAAAGTCACTATAAATTTCAGCATGAACATGTTTTATTACACAATATAAACTATGTACTATTGCAATAGGATACAAAATCACATGGTCACCCTGCCAATCTAGGTACAGCTGCTAGTGATCCACCATGGTCTGGAAATGCCCTCTCCAACATAGCTGACATAATCTCAGCAACTGTGGCGATACTACATTGTTTTAATTTTGAAATATTGTGGATTTTCACCTCGTACACCTCAGAGATGTCCAGCCTCTGGAGGCCCGACCTCAGCCTCAGCCTCGGCCTCCAGGAGCCTTGCAAGGCTGAGGCCATGTTAGGCTGAGGCTGAATTGGAGTTCGAAGGCTGAGGCTGTGCGAGGCCGACCTTGAGCTTGGAAGCTGAGGCCATGTGAGGCTGAGGCCAAGTTGGAGGTCAGAGGTTGAGACCATGTGAGGCCAGAGGCCAACCTTGAGCTTGGAGGCTGAGGCCATGTGAGGCCGGAGGCCGAGATGGAGTTCAGAGGCTGAGGTCATGTGAGACCAGAGGCCAACTTTCAGCTTGGAGGCTGAGGGCAGAGGCCAAGATGAAATTCAGAGGCTGAGGCCGTGTGTGGCCATAGGCTGAGATGGAGTTTGGAGGCTGAGGCCAGAGGCCAAGTTGGAGGTTGGAGGCTGAGGCTGTGTGAGGCCGGAGGCCAAGTTGGAGGTTGGAGGCTGAGGCCATGTGAGGCTAGAGGTCGAGATGGAGTTTGGAGGCTGAGGCCATGTGAGGCCAGAGGCCAACTTTTAGCTTGGAGGCTGAGGCCGGAGTCCAAGATGAAATTCGGAAACTGAGGCCATGTGAGGCCGAGATGGAGTTTAGAGGCTGAGGCTGTGTGAGGTTGGAGGTTAGGCCTCCCAAGCAAATCAAATGAACAGCTCTCATTACACAATAGCAGAATCCAATCTGCATCTCGCTTCCAATGGATTGTACTATGAGAATTTTTAAGAAGTTCAGACTTTCTGAAACTGTCTTTGTCCTTCAGAAAGGAAGCCTGCCTTCTACCAGTTGTTGATATGAGCCATGTCAAAGGTGATTTTTGGCCTCGAGGGTAGGTTGCATTCCTTTATTTGGCATCTCTCTTGGCTCTCTGTGGCGTAGGGAGCAGTCTGTTCCTTTTTCGTCATGTGTCTCCTGGAAAGGAAAGTGTGCTCCTGTTCACCACCTCTGTTAGGAAACGCAAGGACAGCAGACTATAACTGAGGTGCTTATGTTCTGAAAAAAGTGAAAATCTAACATGATTATTAATATTGTGTAATTATTAGCCCCTTCTCGTAACACACACTTCTCAGACTACACCATAGACTTGATAAACCCCAGGCAAAAAGTCCAATGGGGTCTAAGTTTGGCAAGTAATGAAGGGGTGGGGGGGGGAGACATAGCCATGCTGAGACATGACCAATCTACCAGTCAAGGCTTTGTTTAGATGGTTGCAAAGGATGATATCAAAATGACAGTGGTGCCCTACAAACAACTGCTACCAACTGTTGCTCCAGATACAACATATCGAGGATTATTTCACCAGTAATGATTTGATCTGTAAACATGAAGAGTCCATAAATCCTTGATTTTGTGAGTGATTCCCACCCACACATTCATATTGGGTGTAACCCATTGCCATTCCTGCAGAACACATGGTGTTACTCGGCCCACCTCTAGCAGGTCATGGATAACTTTTTGGGCTGCAAAGTTCTCAGCTTCAAGCTTACATATGTACAACTTGGATGTGGTATGCATGCTTATGCAATTTTCAGTGTTTGGTTTTCTACACAAAAGAATTGTGGAATACCAAGCTCCCTACTGATCCTGGTGAATGCAGTGCAGTTACATATGATTGCGACCTGTACACTTTGCATGGTTTGTAGTGTTATTGATAGCCTTTCAGATTGTTCTTCATTCGTAAAACTAATAGTTTGCTTGAACCAGTTGAGAAGTTCTTGATAAACATCCTAGTGGAACCTGGTTTTCTTAGTTTTCAAGTGAAGTCTGCCTGCACCTGTTCACAAGTCATTCCACACAGATAGTAAGGAACAACAACTCTTCTTTCTTCTATTGTTAGCATTGTTTCACATCATCTGCAAAAGAAATGCATTGCTTCATGTTATGACTAAAATTTATATTGACTTTATAATCACTCTGTATTTATTGAGGTCCAGAAAGTAAATTAATATTAGTTTCCATAAGATTTTTAACGTTCATATATTTGGAATAGCCAACAAAATAATAGACTAAAATTTCTCACTATAAATCTTTGATTGATTGATTGAATTGGTGTTTTAAGTCCATTTTATGCACAGTAAGGCTAATTGGGACTGGACCTACAGTTTAAAGTGGGATCTGATCCACTATGAGCCTCCACCGAGTATCACTATATCTGCAATGTACTCAATTACCATATGGTTATGCTTGCTGCATAATGCTAATAACCATAAGTTAACTATCCACAAAATATAATTACTTAGATTGAACATGTACCCTAGCTAGGAATAATTTTTGGAAACTTTGCATTAATTCATTACTGTTAAAATGATGAAAAATGTTTACACTCTTTAAAAGAAATGAATAAATATACTATCTATCTGCTTATGGCATGCCCTGTTTGCTTAGTGGGTTGAATATTTCAAGTTATATACATCCATTGTACATCTGAGCTGGTTGTAGCTACTATCTTCAAACAATATTGCAAGACCCGTGAATAGTATTGTCTTAAAAAGTCTCTACTTCCTGTAATATCCACTGATGATTAACAACAATATTTGAAACTGAATGATGCTCAAATGGTAACAATGAAGAATTATACAAATGTGAGACTTGAATAATGTAATTTGACTCCAAACAGTGCCAATTGAGTCATTATACATGAACACATGGCAGAAAAATTGCTGGCTGGCATTCTAATTTGCTATTTTATTTGTAGTAAAAGCTAACACACAAGCAGCGCAATTATTTGATAAATAACCTTATCCAGGTATTCCTGGTGTCATGATTCTGAATATCATTACAAATGACGAAGGAAGTCTCTCAGTAAACACACACATACAGACACACAAAAACCTAACAAAATTGCAGAAAGCAATTGTAGCATTTTGTTCTATGCATTGGATGACTGCTTTTAAGGGAAGCACCTGTAAATTATAATCAGGTAAAAATTTTAAATTTCATGCAGTAATTTTATTTCAAGAACAATGCATTGCTTTCATTAGTAATATAGAAGACTGATAATTACAAGGAACACAAGAATAAGTTTATTACAAAAACAATATTTCAAATTCTAACATATTTTAGAGAAAGAAAAAATTGCTTGCTCCTCCTTTGAAAATATGATGCAGACAGTCTTGGTTGGCTGAAAGTGAATCCAAGTAATTTACAAGTCTTTTCAGCATGCTGACATAATTATCCAGCCAACAGTACTACTCTACGTTAGTACAATATACAATGTTCTCTCTTTCCCTACATATGTTTATGTAAAGCAAATGCTTTTTTCAGTTGGGTATACTTTATGTTCAACATATTCTACATTAAAAATTTAGGTTTTAAACGAATATTTATTTAAACAGTTTTCCATGAGTTTAACACTTATAGTATACACTTTACAATAATAGTGAAATCTGTATGTTGTAATATTAATTTTGTTTCTAGTTCATATAGTTTCAGTGAGTATGTCGTACATTATTTGAAAAGATGTGTACACTCAACATCGAGATTGAAGCTCATTTCAGACAGTTTATGATGTAAGAAATTAAATTCTACTTTATATTGTAGAAAGATTGTAGATAAGCAGCTTCAATATGTGTACACCAAAATCTTAAGTTGTCACATCAATTTTGAAGGATATTTTTAACAAGTTTTATATTTACATGTGTTATATTTCAATGTATACTAAGAATGTTCAAATATAGGCTTAATATAATTAATATTTTATATAACCACATCTCTCTGATAGTACATGAAGTAAAAGAAACTTTAAACATTGTGAACACCATTCACTGATTAATAAAAATCTATCTTTTTAAAATGAACAGATTCTCTAAATAGCATATAATTTGAAAGAATACAGAGAATTCCAATAAAATTACTTTTTTGGATTGTATTGAAATTTGTTCAGAAAGAAAAGTTATTTTTCCTACAAAACATCACCCCGTAACCGCTGAGGTATGTGAGAGTGAGGCCAGCAGTCAGAAGATAGTCTTTGGACCTTAAGGGCTGTCATGCCATGGGTTATTATTATTACAATACATACATGGCAAAATTTCCTAAAGCATGACAGTAGGGAGTTTATTATGATGATAGGAAATTTACTTATATCAGCTACATACACTCAGATCTACATGTTTTAACACAAACTCTAACTGTTTTGATATACTTATCTTTTGGATGACATAAAAGAAAATTAGAAAAGTGACTGGAATGGATTAATGTTTTGAAAATCAATAAGGACCAAAGCACTGTAATGAAACACAAGTAATCAGATCCCATGAAAAATTCTGTTGAATGTATGTAGTAAATAATGAGGTAATTTTATACATTAGTATATCCTATATTTTGCCAATGTTAACTATTTCTGAATGGAAAACTTCAAAATCTCTCAAACAAATCATGTGTCACAGTTATAACTGGATTCAAGAACAATATAATTTTATTACTTAAATATTGTGGTCAAGTATTCGAACATTCTTAGTGTAAATGTGATAACTGAATTTGTTATCAAGTTATTAGGTAGGCTATTATTACTTTAGAATATTCAGTGGTTATAAAGTATTGAAAAATGTTTCCGATCTAAGTGCACTTTCATTTCCTATTTCTTCTGTCCTTGTTTTGATTTAGTAACTAATTCCTTACTTTAATAATTACTGCGATCTCTTTATTATACAATTCTAATTTCCTTATTTTCATACTTCTCTTTTCTGTTATTATTGTGCTTGCATATTGCATGATTGTGTTGAACTGTTGTGGCTGAACTATATGTAGTATTATTTCATTCATAAAGAACAATAAATATTATCAGCAGAATTTTTTTTAAAATAAAGTGGACAAAAACTTTATCAAAGCAAACTAGTAAGGAAATTGTGATTGAGAATTTGGTGTAAAAATGAATGAGTGGGAAAAGTTAATGTATTGTGTGATATATCACTTTTTAAATGTTGAATAAGGACTATACAAACAATACACATATAAAACTTAAATGTGTTGTAAAAGTAATAGTATATAGGTTCATATTTCAGGCATAATGTTAATGTTTTCAAAATTATAAACTATAAAATCTGTATTTCTTGCATTGAGATAAAATATTAAATTGCAAAGTTCACAGACTGCAGTAAATATTAACATATTTTCATACCTTCTTTGTTTCATTTATAAATAAACATATTAAAAGAAATATGAAACCTGAAATAGCAAATGACTAAAAGCTGAAAAATAGAACACATTATGTTTTTAATTAGTAGCATATTGGTGTACTAAATAAATGGCAATCATATGGAAAATAATTTGGATTTCTAACTTTCCTTCCCAAGTAACCAGAAACATTGGTCCAACTAGAGTTTTTATGTGAGAAAGATTGGGTTTATATTGATTGGCAAATTCAAATTAGTCATACGTTGTTCCAACAGTTGTTTCCAGTGCTTGCCCAACCATGGAAAAGTGAGTCAAAATCCTGTTAAGACCACATTAAAGAGTATGCTGTAAATTCTAGAGTGTAAAATAAATTATGTGTGGCAGTGTTTCTTTCCAAACATTTCAGCTGCAGCACATGCTGAAAATATAATATTTCGTTAATGAAAGTAGAAGCTATTCATAACATGGAGTCACTCACCAGCCATTGTCAGCCACCCTGGATGAATGATATTTCTGCATTTGGGAATTGCTTATGGTTTGTCTATTAAGCTGTGGCAGAACAAGAACCAAGAACATTCTTACAGAACATTATGCATTATCTACATACACAAACACACACACAGAGAGAGAGAGAGAGAGAGAGAGAGAGAGAGAGAGAGAGAGAGAGAGAGAGAGAGAAAATTATCATATTCCCTGAAATATGTAAAACTAAGTAATCTCTCTAGAAAGGGTTTTGTGCTACCACTTGAAGGTATGTAGAGAACAGTGACACCATTTGAATGAGAAAGTGCTTTTTTTTCTTTAACATGAATAATTTGTACTAAAGTTTATATTTGTCTTCACAATAAATTATACATCACAACATAAATATATCTCTACTTTAGTTTTCAGTCTGTCGACATAATGTAAAAACCACCTGTTGGCCCTACGTTAGTTCAATGGGCAAAACCACCATTGTCCAATGGTGTGTTCTTGCATTTGGTCAACCACTTTTAGAACTGTTGGACTGATGTTCTGCCAATCACTTTTGGTTACTTGGGTTAATTCCTTCTCCTATGAAATATTAATTCCACTGCATTATAGGAAGAGTGGTGAGAAAATTACATTCTCACCAACAAATTGAACTTAAATTAATTAAATTAATCGCATCATTTTTGCCATTTGCATTTGCAAATGTCCTTTTAATATGGGAGCATCAAACAAAAATGTAGATATTAAAAAATTCAATTCAGTAACTTTAAAGACAGATATTAGTTTCACATATGATTGAAAAAATTGACACATTTCACTTTGAGGGGTTATAATATATTTTCAGCAAATTATAACATATGAAATAAACACAAAATTAAATGAGCAAATATAGCAAATGATATTACCTTCAGTAATAATATATATGATAATATCTAATAAACAAGAAAAATCTGTTTCATCATCCAGTGAATTTTACTTAACATACTAAAGGTAGTTTATCAGTTTGTGTGAAAATGGCACACAAGTATTACCATTGAAGTAAACAAAATATACAGGGTATCATTTTAATGGCGCCCACAGACCACAGAAATGTATAGAGGACATCAAAATAAGCAACTTTTCTGAGTAACATTTCTCTCGTTTGTGCGTCGTTTTGGCTCTACAGTCATTCAAAAAAGCCCATTTTGCCGCCTGAATGATGGCAACCCAACACAACATTTGATCGGATCTGTGATGTCATTTCCTCCAGTGAAATAGCACATGGCACTGTTGCAAGGAACACACAAATTTTGTGAAAAATGAAAGACTACCAACCACATTATTTGCTGTAAAATGAAGCGAGGAGCGCGTCTAGTAGACTGAACATCCAGGGCATTACGACTTACCAGCGCGAGAAGCCCAGCAGTTATCCCAGGAGAAGCGGGAAGTGAACCAACTACACATAAAATGGTATAAAAATAACAAATTCAAAATGAAGTGTTAATATCGGATTTTATCTCAGCCTACATCTCAAATATCATCATCATCAACAACAAATTTTATGGGACTCACAGCTTACATGTGGCAGTTTACGCCCATCTGCATGTCAAATATTTGCAAGGTTGCTATCTACAAGTTTGTGTCTTGATACGTGCCTTGTGGTATTGTGGTGCTGAAAATGGAACTTTCCGAGGTTCACCTTGTTACATTATGGCTAAAACAGGTACAACCACAGTAAGAACCTAATGATGAATGAGCAGCGAATATACTGCCATGCTTACGGTTACAAACTATTACATGTATTTCCAGTGCTTAGATAAAAACAGGTATATGAGAGCTTGTTTTACTACTACTTATATCCCTGTATTTTCAACCAGTTTTGTACCTTGCCTCATAATGCCCTGAATATCCATTACATCATGTGTTACTTACCTTTTTAATTTTTAGTTCTTTCATTTTTATTTTTTTAACTGTTCAGTGTGTCGCAGACAACAAGTATCAGATGGACAAAGTGGATAGACTAAACTGTAGATGTCAATGGCAACGAGATTTGCAAATATTTGACATGTAGGCTAAGAGACAAAATCCTATATGACCACTTCCATTTGAATACGTTGTTTTTCTACCATTTTCCATATCCCATTGGGTTAGTGAATACATTTTCATGCTTTGTTTTACGTTACACAATTTGGCTGGTTGTAGCAGTGACACTTTTCAAAGAATATGAGTGTTCCTGGAACACCCTGGCATGCACCACTTGACAACAGGAAATTACATCACAAATGCGATCAAATGTTGTGTCACGTTGCCAGCATTCAGGTGGCAAAATGGTCTTTTTTGAAGGACTGTAGCGCTGAAATGATGCACCAGCGCGAAAAATGTTATTGAGAAAAGTTGTTTGTTTTGATGTCCTCTATACGTTTCTGTGGTCTGTGGGTGCCATTAAAATGACAGCCCTGTATATATAAATAACAGAAATTTATTATTAAAGAAAATTTTATTTTTAATATAAGAAAGCCATGTATTAAGCTTTTTATTAATATTAGTATTGAAGTGTACCACAAAAGCTCTCCATTTGCAATGAAACTTATACCTTTGTTAACTTAATGGTAGCTTTATCACTTAATAATAGAAAAAGAAAGACATAAACCAATGCTCCTGCATATCACCTATGAGAAAGAACAAAACATATACAAATTCAAGAAAAATCTTGTTGCATTTTTAAAAGATAACCATGATTTAAAATAATGCAAATTTCGAAACAAAGGGTTTACTTATGTTGGAAAAACAATTCCATTGGTGTTTTTCCAGAGTGGGAAGACGCCCTTGTATATAGCTGCAAGAGGTAGCTTTACAGCAATTGTTGACATGATCATCAAGACTGCAAGATTAGACTGCATGACAGTACGTACTTAAAAAATTTTCCAAAGCATAACACAACATTACAAATTTCATTTAGTTTTTCATTATAATTGTAATTTGCATTATTTTGACTGGTTGTTAAGGTTAATGTTTGAAGAGCATATAGAAAATTTAATATCAGTTAAATTTTTCATCGAAATTCATTATTTAAGCATTGATTTTTTAACTTTGAGAAATGTTCTAAAAAACAAATTAGTTTTCAAATGAGAAAAGGTATTTTGGCTCTACAATTATAAGCACAATTTATTGTATTCAGCACTTTTCTTTATCAAACTTGAATTTTGCTGTCTAGGAATGTAACAAGTAAGAATACTCCCACAAAAATGAATGCACTAGAAGTTTTCATAAGTGTGGTACATAGAAGTTTTTTCAGTTATTTATAAAATGAAGAAATATGATATATATCCACGAAGTACAGAAACAAAGGCCAACATGTATTCACATAATTTTGATTTTACAAAACTTCCACTTCCACTTCCACTTTTACATACTTTAGTTTTCAACATAGTTGCATCATTATCCAAACACTTATTATGTCAGGGAACCAGCTTCTGTACCCCAGAGTCACAGAAGTCTACCACCTGCCTGTTGAACCACCTCATGACTTCTTTCACCATATCATTGTCATTTAACTTATTCCCAAGTCCCACGTGAAGAATAAAGTGAAATTGCTGGGTGCAAGATCTGGATTAAATGGTGGATGGTCCAAAAGATCCCACTTCAATCTTTTCAGAAGTGCAATGATGGCACTCGCAGTGTGGGCCTGAGCACTGCCGTGAATCAGGCAGATGCCACGTGCCAGTATTCCCCCTTTTATTTTCAAAGCCGATCCAGGTTCTGACCGTATTCAGCAGCATTAATTGTTATGCCAGGAGTCAATAAGTACCATGTGCATCCCAGTCATGATTTTTTTTCTTCTGAAATTGAGGATTTGAATGTTTGTTGTTGTATTGAAATGCATATGCCACCATTGGAGTAACTGTTTCTTGGATTCATGGGCGTAACGGTAAATCAACATTACAGCTCTAGTCACAATAATGTCCACAAACTAATCTCCTTCTTATGCATAACATGTGAGAAAGTTGAGTATGGAACACATCCATTTCATTTTGGGTTCACCTGTCAATATTTTGGGCACACAGTGCATACACAATTTTCTGTACACAAATTTTACAGTTACAGACTCACAAATTGTGCTCTTAGACACTTTGCGAATGAGGCCATGGATTTCCCTGATTTGTGCGATTTTCTTCTTCAATTTTTTTGAAGAAGGTCATCAGAGATTGAAGATGACGTTCTGCCTGTTTTTTTGTGATAAATATTAGTCCTGACTCCTGAGAATTCATGGAACCACTTCACATTATGTTCTATTCATAAAACAGCAACAGTTTGTCTGAATTTTCACTGGACTCACGCCTTTGGACTTGTATCTGCCAAATGAACATGAGGAGAAAATGTAAAGATCAAGGTCAAAGTCAATACAGGTCAAACTCAATACACATAACAAAATTTTCCTTGGTCCTACATGAAAGTATCTTTACTTTCTGGATACACCTCATATGTTGAAAATGATTAAATTGTCACATCCAATAGCTTTGCACAGAAGAGATAAGTGTCTACTTTTATCAATCTCAAATGCTTTACCAAATTTGTGTCATACTCTTGTGGAAATACATAACAGGTTTTATGTTTAGAAATATTGAAAGAATTATACCATTATGGGCAATCACAGGTTTCTGCACATATATTTTTACCTGTGATATAAATAATTGTCTATTCAAAGATTTATTTTCCATAGAATTTCTTTTTACATGTGAGAGATACAAAGTTTTGTAGTTCAAATTCAGCTTATATGGATAAGTAAAAATGAGAAATGCAAGGCCTGTTCAAAAATAAACCAAATTCTTTTTATAAATTTTGTATTTAAATTTGTTCGTTTTGAAGAGAACTGACAGTAGTGGGGTCTTTAGTTATTAACTTGGCCCATTTTCAAAGCTATTGCTCATCACAATACCATAGTAGATGGTGTTGAGTACCCGCAACAATTTTCAGATACCCTACCATGAAGAAACTGGAAAAGCAGGCGAGTATGTGTGAAATTCTGTGTGAAATTGAAGAAAACCTTCAAAGAGATGTGCAACATGTTACATGAAGCCTATGGTGAGGAATGTTATAGTCAAACACAGTGTTACAAATGATACAGACATTTCAGATTGGGTTGAGCCTCCATTGAGAACAACACAAAATATAGATGCCTATCCACCTCTACTGACATCCATCACATGGAAAAGGTGTGGGAAGTCATACATGGAAACCATCATCTCACCATACATGAAATTGCACCTTTCTACATTAATGTCATACAATGATTACGAGAAAAGGTGCAGTGCAATAGGCCAGAAATGCGGCAGAAAAAGTCGTGGATGGTTCATCATTATAATACCCGTGTTAATTCCTCACTCATTTTCCGGGAGTTTTTGGCAAAGCACCAGACACCTGTTGTCCACAATTGGCCTACTCCCCTGATTTGGCACCAGCAGACTTCTTCCTGTTCCTGAAGTTCCTCAAGTTGAAATTGTAATGGTATAGTGGGGTCTAGTTGTGACTGCACGCGATATTTGTCTGGAAGCGGCTGCGCGGGAATCGCAACTTCAAGATTAGGTTGAATACCCACACTATATATCACAAATTACAATTTTGTGTCGCCCTTCTCGCACGACAATGCAGGAGTCAACAAGCAAAATCGACGAGAAGCACGAGACAAAGCCCTGTAAGAAATATACACACAATATATAATATAAATGTACGTATAAAGTCAAAGGGTCCGGCAATGAATAACACACCGTGCCTTCTCCATTGCGTTTGTTTGTCCTCGTAATTACTATATTATCCACTCTTCTTATTATTATTATTATATACGTCCAAGAATATCCAATAGTGCTTTTGATTCCAATTTATAGTTACCACGTAACGCGTGTTTCATGCATGTATCTATTGACTTACACACTATAGATTCCAGGTAAGGTAAAGTTGCAATTTACGATGACCAATTATCAACAACAAAAATGCATTGCTCAAATATCATATATTTCATAAACAACAAACAACTCGTAAAAGAGTCCAATATCAACAGGTCGGTATGAGTCAAATTGCAAATTCACAAGAGACGTGCGTGCACGTCAAAATTCCCAACACGTCCTGCGTGTATAAATTTAATTTACAACAGTTAATCAAGCACCATTCACAATACGTAACAAGTACGCGTACGTGTCTTCCACTCGACCGAATCAAACAATAAACATTTGACTATTAACAATGCACCCCACCTATCTTCTACATGTGTTTAATACACAGCTAGTCTTCATTCATATCATCACGCTAATTTACTTTACAATAGCCGTTTTTCCCATTGAATTAATATTATCCCAATTCTCCCGATTTTTTAATGCTACCGTCAAAATGGAAAGGTGTAAAATGGAACAGAGGTCCCGAGTCAATTAATGAAGGGGGAGTGGAGGTTCGTAGATTTTTCCTTTTGCAAGCGAGGATTTTAACCCGAAGCCTTTTTTTGACCATCAGACCACAACGTCAAACGTGAGTCGAAGAATTGCGTTACATGATCGACGAGATGCAATAAATACGTTCGTCCATGCCAAAGGGAGTTCACTTGTTAAGAGATCACTTACGAGAACAATAAATCTTTAGCGACGGAATAGTATTCTGAACCAAAAATCAAGTAAGAGTTAAGCAATTCTGTTCTCGCTAGTTTGGTGAATAGTTATTTTTCGTTAGTTCACTTTGTACATTCAAAAAGTAAAGTAAAGTGTTCCCCTGTGCATAGCACCATGCCATGAAGGCATATAGGGTGTGTGGGGGTAACGCCCCACACTTTCTTGATCCGGTCGTGAGTGGGGGTGATGTGATCAGCATCACGCCCCTGACCGCCTTTACCCCCCCCCCCCAGGGTTTCCCCCAGGTACCCATGTTATTCGACGCTGGGTAGGCGCCGAGGCTGCTTTCACCATTAGAAAAGTTCCCGGATTTGAACCAGCCGGGGATCGAACCCGGGACCTTGAGCATGGTAGTCAGACGCGTTACCGACTGAGCCACCGCGGCCACTGCACCCAAAAAGGTGACACACAACAAGGGGAAAAGGGGAACAAGAGTACAAAAAAAAAGTTTTTTTTGTACGGCACCTTATGCGTAATAAAAAGGGGCGACGTGGAACGTTGGCACGATGTTATTAAGTCCTTATAGCACAGCAGAGAGTTTTACGTACCTAAACCAACAGTGTTCAACCTCAATAGCCATGTAATGCCGCACTCCGATTATCGTCCTTATTCTCTTAGTAGTGGCCCATTTCACGAGTGGCAAGCAAGGAAGGCTTCCGTCCACCAAGGCAGCATGCTAGGTACGTCTCCCGCCAGCTAGGTCGAGCCAAAGGGTTGTTGCCGTTCCGTTCCAGTCGATTCAAGCGTCTCTGAAGCACTGCTGAGGTTTTACGCCCAGCCTGCTTGTACCGAGTCTGCCGCGAGAGGCAGCACTGGTCATTGAGCTATCGAGGACAACGGCCTCTGATGGCCGAAAATGGAACTAGGAATTTACGTGAAATTTTCAGTTATATGTGACGTTTATGACATGTGGATATAAAAAAACGTCACAAAATCAACTCTCAAAGGTTACAGATTCCAGACAATAGAAGAGATCAAGGAGAATTCACTATGGAACCTACAGGCCATTCCAAAACTGGAGTTCCAGCAGGCATTATAGGACTGGAAAAAATGCTGGGAGCAGTGTGTGCACAGTGAAGGCAATTACTTTAAAGGGGTCATAATAGGTGGTGAATATTACCATTTTCTCAATTTTGTAAGAGTTCGGTTTCTTTTTTAACAGCCCTTGTAATTATATTTTAAAATCAGTTTAAACCATACACAATATTAGGATTACAGTAGTGAATAGAATTTTCTGTTTTAATTCACACAAGGTATGGAATAAATTTAAGTTGTTTCCCATCAGATATCAACCAAACAAGTTTGGGACAGTGTTTTAATGTTGCTAGACTCATAACTATGAGGCCACAGGTAAAACTCTGTGTTTGTTTACCCTGATCAATACTTTTCCATGGTTTGCCTCAGAGTTTCCATGTGAAGGTTGGGATTATACTTTTGATGAAGGTCTCAGAGGCTATCTTTTACTTTCTTGTCACTTTTCTTCCATCCTACCACTTTTTTGTTCTGGTTAGCTTAGCAGTTCACACAACCAACATTCATATTAACTTACTACGCAAAGTCATCATATTTGGTTTAATTTGTGAACTAAAAGTACACAGTTTCAGAAAAACAATATATGAAAACAAAGTACTTGAAATTAAGTCAGGAAATGAAGATAATGTAATACTTATTAATACAACATATATAAAGTCCCAATTGCACTACTCACTCACTGACATAAAATGTTCTTCGTGAAGGAAGCCCTGGAGGCAATAGATGCTCCATTACAGCCCCCCCCCCCCCAATGAAATTTTCTTGAAACATCGAAAAAATTTAAAAATCACTCATTTACCCCATTTTTAAAGGTGGAAATGCCTTTTTTTGATGCCCCTAGCAACATCCGTTTCCAGGGTTGAAATCCGACAATTTTTTTTTCTCATAGTTTTTGCAACTTCAACACAGAATAATTACATTTCAAATTGACATACCTTCTTTAAATATTTTTCTAATGCTAAAAGAGATTACAAAAGAGTTAATTTTGATATCTAAAATAACAACAAATCTCTTCCAGATGATTCGATTTTTGTGAATGGCACTGATTAATGTACATGCAGATGTTACAATGCCAGATTACAGTATTGGGTGTAGCAAAGCATGGCATTTGTATAGTCATTGCAAGACTTGCCAAACGTCAGGGTCAATCTTTCAACAGAGGGGGCAGTATTTCTCCACCATAAACACCAAGGTCATGCATTATGTTATACGATTCACATTCTAGTATGTGAGTGGTGATAATAGCTCATGGTGCTGTAAGAGCACTATCTCAAGAAAAGAAAAATTCTGAGTTTGTTTACCATACATTTCTGTTTTATCAGAACTTCCAAAAAATTGGGAGAACAAATCCTATCAAAAATTGAAAATTTCAGGTTGCTAACATTCTTTACTAAAATATTATTGAAGGTAATTTAAAATCCAAATTTCTAGGATTACACCAAAGAAGAGACTGAATTATCTACAATCTGCAAAGAAGATCCTACATTGATAATAATGATAACAGTGTTCATACATGATGTGTGAAGTAGGGATGGATAAATCTGTTTTTTTTTTTTATGGAGTATTTTATAGTAAAATGAAGAAGACAAAACTTTGTTAATAAATTCTACCTGAAAAATGGAAAAATTGTTAAACCTCTCTATGAAATTCAGATTGACTTTGAAATCCGGGCAGTAAAATTTCCAAATTGAGATTTTAACTATTTTGGAATCCTGATATTTTTGGCCATCCTTAGCGTGAAGGTAAGATATGCTAGGAAAAATGTTCTGTCTGAATAAGTAAGCCTGTTACCTTGAGAACAAAAATCTTGATCTATCTTGTCATTTGTAAACATACTAATCACAAAACAACAGGAAGTTCTTCATGATTTGTAAAGCAAGAAGATTTTTTTCCGGAATCGAGATTTAAAATGCAGGATCCAAAAAATTTAAAGGAGAAATACTATGAAAGAAATACAATGGATCTAGAAATGCTCTTTTTCCAGTTCTTTCCAGCACTAACCGTGGGTAATTTTTTTATTTTGCTTACTTGTAACTTTTTCTTTGTGCTATTACTTTCATGTATTCTGTGTAAGTTGTGTTGCGATGCTTTCAATATGTGATTTTCCTCTTAAAAACAAGAGCATTGCATGCGAAATAGCAGACACTCTGAGAAGATTCATCTTTATGATGTCACAGAAACCCTACCATGGTTGTAAACATGGGGGCTGAAGAGCCTTCAAGAGCAGGGGAAACAAGTGGTCGATGGACCTTGTATTCACTCAATTCTGCAATGACCTGGTAGTGAGATGGTTGGGCATGAGAGGTATACTGGGCTCTCATTTCGATGCAGTAAACTATAGCAAATCTCTTGCATATTTCGAGCTGTTTAATGGTGTTGTTTGACTAACTTTGCGCAAATATGCCAATATTCTGGCTTCTTTTTTATTTCTTCTCTAAAATATTTAAAATGCGATATTTTTATTACTTTGCTTTGTCATCGCTGCATCTGCCAATGACCGGAGAGTATGTGCACTGTCAGATTCGACTGGGACTCTCCAACATGAGAGCGCACACAATGTGGCCAAAGGCCATGTCAAAAGTGCACAAATCCGATATATACGTATATATATCAAGCCCCAATCCCACTGAAAGCTGACTCACTCGGTGACATAAATTCTTTCCATGAAGGAAGACTCAGAACCAGAAAATGCTTAATTACAACACCCCCTTCCCCTTGGTATTGTCTCAAAAGACACAAAATTCAAATTATGCTAATTTTTTACAGTTTTCTAGGTTAAATGCCCTTTTAAGTGGGTTCCTCACAAGATTGCCAAAAGAAACAGTAAACGTATCATCAAACAATTTGTAAATTATGTTTCCGTAACTACACTAGCATATTTTCAACACTTGCTAAAATGAACATCACATCTATAGTAAATTCAGAAGTTAGTTGTTAATGCTGTAGAGTTTTATGCTGTGATGTTGTTAAACCCTAAGACTAAAAAATTGGCTAATCTCAGCATGTGAGTGTACAAGACATGACCAAAGGCCATGTCAAAAGTGTGCGAGTCTCTCAACATCTCTCCTAACTTTAACTATATCAAGATGCTCTCTCATAATGATGCTTTAGTAGAATGGTCATCTGCTAAAGATAAAATCATGAAATGTGTAATGTTGACAGCATTTCTTCACATAAAAAGAGTGCACAATGTTATTATGAACTGTCGGTTGAGATAATCACAATGCTTTAAACTCTGCGAAAAGAAGCCTTTGGAGTTTCACTGAGTTATTCATGGTTAGCACATAGAGTTTTACTGGCTCGTTTTTTTTTGTTTTTTTTGAGAGATGACTTATCTTTTAATTAACTCCCCAATTGTCATCAGACTCATCAGAATGCTGTATCAACTTCAAGATTTTGAATCTCTCACCAGGGAAAAAATCTTGGACTGGTAGCAAATGTAGATATGATTAAATTGAATAAGAAGAATTTGTATCAGTTATTCTATTGCATTTTCAAGCACATGTACTATTTATAATATAAAAAGTGGATATCCACAAGTAAACATAAGCAATTGAATGGCACAATCGATTGTGGAACTTTAACACAGCAACTTCCTGTTCGGTCTAAATGTTACTCTACATGGGCAATTCAACGGCACACTTGTGGCTTTCTTTTCTCTCTCTTCTGTGTGTCAGACAAAATGGCTCATATAAAAGCACCCATTGGCAAGAAAAAGAAGAATATCTTGACAAAGTAGAGGATTTTCCAGATCCGTTGCATGAGCAATTAAGAGGGAATATGGATTTTTCCAGAATGACATCCTGTTAGTGCATTTAGTCATATTTATACATAATAATAATAACAATAATAATCCATGGCTCGACAGCCCTTGAAGGGACTTGGCCTATCTTCTGACTGCCAGTCTCTTTCCCACAATCCTGCCTAGAGGTGTGGAGTTCTTCAACTGGTAATGGGGTGACGTGGGGTCAGCATGTCGAACTCTCAGCCGTTATAGGAGATTTCCAAGACCTGATTAGGCTACTCACTCATAGCTCCCCAATTTTCTCACAATGGTGGGTTGCCACTGGTTTTGTACACAGGACGAAAATCCAGACTGAACCCAGGTGGACTTAAACCCATGCCGTCCTGCATTCGGACCCCAAAGCATAGTGACTTAGACCTCACAGCCACGGAGGAGGACCATATTTATACATATTTAATTGAAATTACCGGCGTCTACACAAGACAGATACTTAAATTATATACATTTATGGAAGCCTACAGTTATGTTTCAGATCAGGATGGGAAATCTCTATGTTCGGGATGGTAAAAAATGGACATTTCCTGAGTAAATCGGGAAATTTTCAGATTAAAGATTGGTACTTATCCGATAAGGCCCAATCACCTCTCACTCGTTTATTTCCTTAATTTTAGCATTGATACTTACCTATTCTGCATTTTGGAAGATTCTTTAAGCTGTAGTTAGCCTATGTCTTTTTCCATAAAATAGTGTCAACTTTTCATATTACGAGTCATTATTTGTCTTCCTTGTTCTGCTTGGGTAACAGACAATATGGCATGCACTCATCATGGATCATCGTGCGTTGTGCTTGTGTTTTGTTGATTTGGAGTGGGTATACAGTGTTTCAACCTTCTTAACCGAAAAATACCTACTTTTGTGTTCATTATGTCATCACAAACCATTGACGGATAGCCCCAAAAACCATTCGCGATAGCGCCAAAAACCATTCACGATAGCCCCAAAAACCATTCACAATAGCCCCACGAACCATTGACGGATAGCCCCAAAAACCATTCACGATAGCCCCACGGACCATTTCAGGCAAGGTTAGGTTTGGTTGGGTTGGGTTAGGTTAGGTAAGCATAGTTAAAAAAAATCTTGTTAAAAAGGGCACGTTTGGAAACACTGGCGGGACTGCGCGACTTTCGACGCTTGCGCCATCTGCATGTACATAATGGAAACAATGGCCTAATATTACAGAAGATGCAAGTTCCTTACGTAACAAGTGATTATTTGTTGTTCTGCAGCATTCTATGGTGAAGTTTTCAGTTTCCACGAAAGAAAATACCTCCAAGAACTTCGACAATGTTACAGAAACTGATTTCAGTAAGTAGTTTCTCCTGTAAATTTGAAGGAATCTGTTCAGGCGATATCGGATAGTTACCTAAAAATTTCCTGGTACTCCCAAGAATCTTGAATTATATACTGCTGGACAAAAAAAACCGGACACCTTAATATTTGACATCTGAATTGCAATTACTTATGAATTACGCTCTCAGTTAAGTATTGAACAATTGAACATTCATTATTGAACATTTTGCATAGTTTTCCATTTACTATTTATTTATTTATTTATTTACTCGTATTTACTTATTTGGGACACCTAGTAGGCTCAAAATTAATTTCATGCAATTTTGTTTTAATTTATTGATTTTCAATTCCTGTTGATGTTATTTTGTTTAATGTCTAGAGGGGCATGAATTTTGGTTCATAGTAACCATAGTAACCGATATTATTGATATTATCATTTCTGGTGTTTATCTTGCAAGTGTATTGTAAGTTTGCTAGCTTGAAAATGAGACGTGAAGAGGTAGTAAAAGCAGTAGCTCTTCGTGATGATGGTCGTATATTGCTAGGGTGCTAAATATAGCACAAAGTACTATCAATGAAGCTCTCAGACGGTATGATGCAACTTGTTCCTATGGTAGAAGACCGGGTTCTGGTCAGAAACGATGCACAACAGCATGGGAAGATCGTTTCATGTGTATCATAGTCTTAACGGAACCATCGTACGACTTCAAATATTGTGGCACGGCATTTGAGAAATGTTCATAGAGCTGTGGTTTCTTCACGAACAGTTCGTAGAAGACTAAATGAAAGTGGTTTATCATCTCGGAGGCCGGCTACACGTCCCAGGTTGTTAGCACGTCACCGGAAGCTAAGACTGGAATTTGCTACACAACACTTACATTGGAATGTGGAGCAGTGAGAAAAGGTTTTATTCTCCGATGAGTCAAAATTCAACCTACGTTCATCAGACGGGTGTGAACAAGTGTACAGAAGATCTAGTGAGCGTTATGCACAATGTTGTTTCGTTGAAATAACACCCTTTCGAGGCGGTGGTGTAATGGTCTTTGGAGGTATTTTTTTACAAGGACGTACAGAGTAGGTTCTTGTAGAGAATGGGGCAATGACAGCTCGCAGGTATATTACAGAATGTTTTGCAGATCATGTAGTACCATATGCACCATTCATAGGCCCAGATTTTGTTTTTATGCATGACAATGCGCGTCCTCACATTGCAAATATTGTCACGGAGTACCTGGACAAAGTTGGGATTACGCGATGAGAATGGCCACCACAAAGTCTGGACCTAAATCTGATAGAGCATGTCTGGGATCAACTGAAACGACATATCAGAAACCGTGCAATAGTTCCAGGAACAATTGAAGAGCTAAGACTTGCTATTCAAGAAGAATGGGAGCAATTGGACCAAGAAGTGATTGCCAACCTTATTCGAAGTATGCCACGGAGGTTACAAGTTGTAATTGATGGCAGGGGAGGTAACACCCGCTACTAGACAGCTTATATACCCCACCAGTAGCACTTAACAATATTAAAACAAAATATTGCTAAGATTTTTTTTCTAATTTTTTTGGTAGTTTTCTGTAACTTTCGTTTATGTTCTAATTTAACTTATTAACAATAAATTTTAATTTGCTTTCTGTTGAATATATTCAGGTTTTTTTATTTCCAATAATTTCTGCAACATTTAGTTAGCCTTCGAATCAGAATTTATGCGTTATCACAAAAAATGCAAGTGTCCGGTTTTTTTTGTCCAGCAGTATATATTCAATTTCCCCCTCAAGTGTTTGTATATTGCTCATCTGGTATAAGAACTACTAATTTTTAAAAAATTTGCAGACACATAAAATGCAGAAAACCATCGATAATAACCATTTTAAAGCACCATTATTTGGAATTTCTCATCTGTTTGGGTTCCGAAAATCTGAAATCATCAGATCGGGATGGTATTTTGTTCCAGTATCAGTGCCGACTTTCTGAGATTCCACACACCAATAGTTCTAATCTGTGTCTGTAGTGATTACTGCAGAGTCTACTGATGATTGTCGGCTTCCAATTTTCATGGCTGGCAGTTTGAAACCAACAATTTCAGAGATTTCTTGAGATAATTAATGAAGAGATATCTGTTAAATATTATTTAACCCCGATCACATTTTACATCTTACTGCCATGCAACCTTTCGTTTCTTTCCCACAAGACACAGTGTTAACTTCATTTAGCTACATGTTGTGGACCCATGAACCTGAAGTTGTTATGCTAAAACTATGGCGTCTGAACGAAGCACTTCCTTCCAGTGGATAGCCCCTACATTATAGCCTTTACTTCCTTATTTATATCACAAAGATATGATAACTATAGTATTAACATATCTTTTCAACTTACTTTCTCAGCCACACTTCTTAAAATTTAAAGTTACAATTTTAGAGAATACTGCCACTTGGCAACAAATGAATTTTTCAATTGTAGACAGAAACAAAAATATTAAAATTGTAACAAAAGCCTACATAACAGTTACGTTGCATTCCTCATTCCACAAAGGAATCTAGTAAAATTTATGAAAAATATATTTTATTTGAAAATGTCATTAATTGTTAATCCAAATATCTATTATCTTTCCAAATTTTGTTTGGATTCTGTTCATTTACTAAAATTGTAATTAAAAATTAACCTTAACAAACCAGTTTTCATCTTATTTCATATATTGTAAGTGATATCTTTAGTATTTTGAGCTGTATTATAATATTCAAAAATATACATATTTTTAACCTTTTTATATAGTATACATAACAATTCATGCTTGCAGCAGGTATTCTATGCATGGTTGAAAGGTTTTATATCTTTCATACAGTGGATTCATGTTGTATAATTAAACAAGCATTCAATTCCTGCTGTATTATTCATATTTGATGTTAAGCTCATTTTAGATGATGTTAAAATCATTTGACATGAACTAACCTCAGATAAATATATGTTTGTAATATTTTATCTTCTGCATGCTGTGTTTCTTTCTCTGCTATCCTATGCTGTGTTAAGTTTATTCTGTGCATGTTTTCTCTCTTTCCTAGATCAAACTCTTCTGGTAATTTTTCTGTAGCAATTAAGGACAATTCTATGGTAGCACTGAAATCATTTTCAGGGCAACTACAAATAAAACACTATACAAGTATCTCCAAAGTTGATCAATAATGCTAAAAAATTTAATCATTTTGAAGAAAAGAAGATCTTTATCACAAATTACAGCACTTTTTTTAAAACTTAATTTTAAGAAACATTTTAGGAACTAGCATTACTGTGCTTGCCAACAAGCAGACTGAACTATATCTCTAATAAGTTGTATATAGTGAAACAAATGGTAATAGCAATTAGACAATTATTATATTTTCTACTCTCCTAGATTTATTAAATGGTGAAAACAGATCGTGAGCTGACAAATTGGATGAGAGAACATAGAATCAAAATTCTCCATGCATAAAATAAGCAAAATCATATATGATAATTCTTGTTACATGAAATGTCGAACTAAGCTCTATAATCTGGAAAACAAAAACTATCTAAATAATCTGTTTTCCAGATTACAGAGTTACGCCCGCAACATTTAATGAATACATAAATATCACTAATATAGTATTTACCCATTATATACATACTTTAATGAACTATCTAATTATATTTATATATGCTATGCGATTCAAGTAAATTTTGAAAGAGTGACTGCAGATATCTTGAAATTACTGTTCTTCCCAACAGCCTGTATAATTTTCAAATTCACATATATGTGGTATACGTGTCAGAAGAATTACATTTCTAAATAATGTTTCAGAAGATCATGTGATTTATTCATCAGAGCAGAACTGTAAAGATTAGTGTTGTAACAGTAGAATTGAGTTACCATTAAAATATTTATATTGCTCTTGTTCAAGAAATAAAATATGTGGTGGGTTTACAATTCTAAATATGACAATTCTGGTAAATTACTTCATCATTCCATTGCCAATGTGGAGTACTGTGATCAACCAATATACTCATACAATTAAATGTTCGAAATGCATAAAAAAGGTACTGTACAATTATTTATACTTTATTAATGTTTGCAGAGTTTCTGCAATGTTCCATTCACTGATAGAGTTGGTTTCGTTGCATTGAACTACAAGTGTTAAGTCTATCAGTCCACTAAGTGTTTTTTTTTTAAATTGTAGATTCTGAGATATTGGTAATTAACATTGACCAATGAGTGGAGAGGCAGACAGATGGACAAGACCTGCACATAATGATAGTTTTTCAGATTTGGATGATTATTACACTATAGCTGCCATGTCAACCGGCCCACACCATATCTTAATGTGGTTCGCTTTGACCCTACGTGCAATACTATCTGTACATTTGTAGTTATCTCGCTTTTCCATTTCTCATGAAACAAGCCTCATCTCATTTGAACTTCACCAGATTAACCTATTTCCCCTGTTCAGGTACATTCTTGCATTCCATTGAGGGGTAAGTGTGGTGTCGAGTAAGCAAGTTGATTGACAGGTTAGTTCTGAAGTACAAGAATATCTTGCTGGCTGGAGGGGAAGTGCCTTGAAAGAAAGTCAGTTTCTGGAAAAGTTTCGGACAACTGGGTCTCTGTCCAAGTTCAAGTGAAGTGGAAGATTGCCTATTTTGTTGTGAAGTGAATAGTGAAAAACTTGGAAATGTGTGCCCTGACAAAGCTAATTCATTCAGAAATATTTCTTTGTCATGATACAAGGCATATTATTGTAAGTAAAGTAAGTACCGTTTTGAAATTCTGCCGCTGCAGCGCTGCGGTCGGTGTCCCGTGCATGCGCACTGTGTTCCTACATCTGTTGGCATGCCACAGAAGCCATTGCGGCAACAATCGATCGTGTATACATTTGCTTTTGCGTATTTAAAATGCCTCCGCCGATTGAGAATCCCGCCGACTGTGAAATACGCGATGTTATTCGTTTTCTTAGTGCTAAAGGCGTGAAAGAAGTTGAAATTCACCGTCAGATTTGAGAAGTGTATGGACAAAACATTATGAGTGATGAAATGGTACGCAAATGGGTAAGAGCTTTCAAAGATGGCCGAAAGAATGTTCATGATGAGGAACAGAGTGGGCAACCCTCAGTGATCACTGTCGATTTGGTGCAGAAAGTCGACGAAAAAGTGAAAGAGAACAGACGCTTCATGATTTCTTTGTTATCAGAGGAGTTCCCTGAAGTTTCAAGAAGTTCTACAAAATTGTTACCGAACACTTAAACTATCGAAAATTGTGTTCACGATGGGTACCAAAAATGTTAACTGAGGTGCACAAAAGCAAATGTTTAGGTAGCGCCTTGACTTTTCGTGTCAAGATCTCATCGCATCATTTGGCTGGGAACAATTTGATCATCCTCAATACAGCCCCGATCTAGTGCCCAGTGACTACCATGTGTTTCTGCAACTGAAGAAGCATCTCAGAGGTCAGCGCCACGATGACGACGATAGCCTCAAAACGGCTGTGTTGTAGTGGCTGTCAACTCAGGCGGCAAACTTCTATGACGACGGAATGCAAAAGCTTGTTGTTCGATATGATAAGTGCCTTAATATTGGTGGCAATTATGTGGAAAAATAGATAAAAGTGTGGTCTTTCATGTAACAATAAAATTGTTACAAAAAGTTTACTTGTTTTTTGTACGCATCAAAACGGTACTTACTTATAAAATACGCCTCGTATATAGTTGCCAATGAAGTGGTTTGCACAGCATGCTACAACACCAGAGATTGGGTTTGATTTCTGGTCTGCGCATGGCTGTTCTTTGTGTGTGTCACTTCATCAATTTCATCATATCATCATTCATTCTCATTGTCGCCACTAGCCAAAAGTGGAAGAAAAGTGATTCTAAATAACAAAAATCAAAACAAGATTTAAAAAATCAGAAATATGGTTGATTGATTAGCAGATGACATCAATGAACAAATGAATCCGAAAATTGCTTGTTTTGTTGCATTTTTGCACAGATGAAAGTATGGACATCGTAAACAAGATTCGTATCTCCTGCCTACCTACTTGAATTTCGTATGCTTAGAAGAACTGGCCTCAATCATGGCTGCTCAAAGCCACAATTCAGCAGTTTGTGATGTATGTGAAACACCCCTATTGAAAGAGAAATATGAGGTGGGTTTTCCTAGATTTTCTCATATCTCCCAGAAAATTCTTCTCGAATAAGTCAATTTGGCGCTGGAATTTTGTGATATTTGTAGCACTTACCTTGGTGAACAGTTGTTCTTCATTATGAAGATTTGAAGATGAAGATCGCCATATATTGCAGACATTCAGCGATAAATCTTGTGTTGTTACACACCTTCAGTGGTTAAAAGACTCACTACTCCATTGCATGATGGACTGGTGTTTAACATGCACCAACTCCAGAGTGTGTTGCATGTGACCATGCATAGAAAAAAGCACAGCCTGCACACCTAATGCCATGTGACTGGATGACACCATTTGCTCTGGGGAAAGGTTAGCTCACTTTCAGTTTACTCGGGCTTATAGAATGGTTGGGAAGCTTAAGCATATGATGTTCTGAAACATTATAAAAAGTACACATATAGGAACTGTAATTATACAAAAAAAAAATTCAAACATAAATGTGGAATCAAGAAGAATTATTAATCAGAAACAGACTTACATTTCGAATACATGCAGATTCATGGAAGCCAATTTTGTATCTTTTTAACTGTCTGGTAAACAAGTCATATTGTAATAAATTTCCTCTTTACATGGACTATGGCACTTACCTTTCATTTTTTGGTTGAATAAGTTGTAAATTTCTGAAGGAAAATTTGTTGCTGAATGTTTTCATGGTAGTTTATCCATTGATGACGAGCTGCATTTGCAGCCAAACTCAGATGTTTTCTTGACAGGAGGAGAAGAATGAAGTCACCGAAAATGACTTCAACGCTATCAACACTGGCCCCAAGGTCAGGAAGTGGCGACTCAGCAGGGATGAAGGCCGCAGTCACGAAAGGGTCCGAGAGTTGCTGTATAAAGTCGGCTACAAGCATCTCGATCAAGGGGAGTGGAAGCGCCTGGCATACCATTGGAACTTTACAGAAGATCAAATCAAAGCCATTGAGCACCAGTATACAGGTAATTCCATCAAAGTATTTCATTTGATGTGTTGAAGTTTCAACTTGACCTCCAACTAATGGAACTATAATTCTTTAGGCAGAGAAATAGTAATTAGATAATTACTTGTTGAATTAAAAATATTTTTTCACTGATTACTCAAATTACAGTTGCTGCATCATGGACAATTGTATACCAGAATGATCGTGAGGCTGGGACTGGGGAGACGTGATTTTAACGTAACAGTGTTGCCATGGGAAATGGAGAAAACAAACACCTACTTACATCAAATTGTTGTTCAAGTTCATTGCTGTACACACAATTGTTCTGGTATGCAATTGCTCATGCTGCAACTGTAACTTGCTGCTACATGTTCAGTGCCATCTTGGCTAATGACATAAGCTTGGGTTCATGACTCTTATCTGAAATGAAAAAAATGAACTAAGTAATGAAGACCAGTTTTGGCATGTACTTACTTTGTTCTCAAGCTTTCACCACATCATGTGGCTTCCTCAGGAGATTGGACAAGTATAGTAAAGATTTATGGCATGGAAAGGTAAGTTAAAGGTTAAAAAAGATTAAAAGATAATAAAAGGTAAAACACAAAGCAGTGCCCTGTCACTTCTTCCCACTCCAACTCTGGCTGGTAACTGACTGTCCTATCCAATATGGCTGACTGGCTGACAGGAAGTAAAAATGGCTGCACAAGCCTTACCTGAAAAAATGAAGTTTCAAGTTTAATGCACGATTCATAATTTCTCTCTTCATGTACAGTTACACACTACATTTACTTCAAACATGTAGCCATATTTCTGACTCACCCTGTATACTGTATGTGTACACACACACACAAAACAGGAATAACAATATAAGCATTTAATAAAAAGGAAGCAAGATCAAGGCCACAGCAGACCAGCCACAGGAGACAAGACAAGACTTTAATTGTTCTGAAATACTTCTTATTGATATTATGCCCATATGGCAAACTATGTACAAATATCATCTAATTTGATAAGAATTCCTGAGGATGGTCATATTTCTGTGGGGAATTTTGAATTTTCTCTCACTGAACTCTATGTAGCGGGCAGTCCTTTTTCTCCACTTTCATTTAATAGTGCACACTGCCATCACCATTTGATAATGAATTAAATGGGCAGTTATTTGTCTAAGAGGAGTTTTGACTTCCACCTCAATTAATAGTAAATTAATCAGGAAGATATTTTTTTCATGGTATTTTGACTCATACCTCATTTAATAGTAAATGAAGTGGGCAGTCCTTTTTCTATGGGAAATTTTGGTTCTCCCTCACCTAGTAAGAAATTAGATGAGCAGTTATTTTTGTGTGGGGAATTTTGACTCCCCTAATTTAATAGTAATTCAAGAGCACAGTCTTTGCCAGAGAATATTTAATCTCTCTCTTTTAATAGTAAACTAGCTGATTGCAAGATGTTGCCTGGATATTTATTTATCCCAATCTTCTATTAGACAGGATTACAATAAATTCTAACTATAGTGTAAAATGAACTTGGAGTTGAATGGCATTTGGAGTGTCACTAATTCATCTCAGCGGGCCCGAAAACTATGGATTCCACACTAATATCGGTCATTTTACATGCCACTCCCTTCCAACCCCCACCCCTAAGGTTACCAGGTTTGTCTTGGGGTTGAATGGCATTGGGAGTGTCACAATTCATCTTAGCGACCCTGAAAACTATGGATTCAACACTTATCAGTAGTTTCAGATTATTTTTGCATGTCACCCCTTCCCACCCCCACCCCTAGGGGTGCCAGGGGTGTCTTACTATCACAGTATTTCTTTTGAGATTGCAAGTGATACATGTACCAAGTTTGGTTGAAATCGCTCCAGCCGTTCGAGAGCTATGCCAGAACAAACATACACACATATATACACAAATACAAGGTGCGTCTGAAAAGTTCAGTGAATGGTCTCAGAAAAGAAAGGAAACAAGAGTTACAAACAAATTATCTTCACTGGCCTTCAAAGTAATCACCATTAGCTACAACACACGTCTGACATCAGTTGTAAAGCTGTTGGAAACTGGCAGCAAACGCTTCTTGTGAAATCGCTCGAAGCACCATGGTCACGTGTTGTTGGATATCCACAACGTCTGCAAAGCGGAAGCCTTTCAGGGCTAATTTAAGGCGGGGAAACAAAAAGAAGTCTGCCGGTGCCAAATCTGGAGAATATGGAGGGTGTGGAAGAACAGTCACCTGGCGTTGAGTGAGAAAGTTGACCACGCGGATCGCTGTGTGCGGGCTCCGGTACAGTTCTGGCCGAACCCGCCGGATGCATTGCAGCAGCCGATTCAAAACTCCCTTGTAAACTTCGGCGTTGACAGTTTGACCCGTGGGTAGAAATTCATGATGGATCAAGCCCTTGCTGTTGAAAAAGGCGAACAACATCATCTTAATCTTGGATTTTGTCAGCCGACTTTTTTTGGGAGGCGGGGAAGATGATGAACACCATGGCATTGACTGTCGCTTGGTCTCCGGATCATATTGGTAGCACCAGGTCTCATCTCCAGTAATGATGGTTTTCAAAAACTGCGGATTTCGGTCAGACATGTCGATGACATCTCCAGACGTTTCCATCCTAGTTTGCTTCTGCTTGTCTGTCAGCGTGTGCGGAACAAACAGGGCACAAATCTTTCGCTTTTTCAAATGTTCGTGAACAATAGTGCGTACACTGTCTTTGCTTATCTGCAACTCTTCTGCGATCATTCTCAACGACAGTCGCCGATCATCCACAAGCATCTGTTGCACTCGTTCGATGTTGTCTGGGATTGTACTTGTTGATGGTCGACCCGAATGTGGCTCATCCTCGACACCTTCCTTTCCGTCTCTATAGCGTTTAAACCACTCAAACACACACTTTTTCACTTTTTACTCACTGCTTCAACACTGTACACTTGCACTAATATTCCATGAGTCTCCGTCGCTGTTTTCCCTAATTTGAAGCAAAACTTCATGTTAACGCATTGCTCCATTTTGCGCTCCATGTTGCAATGACACGAGTTCCCACACTCACTCCGTTACCTTGGTCGCAGCATGCACCACTGGTTCACTTCGGTGATTTGCACGATAGGGGGTGCTTGTTGACATGTCTCTCAATGCACAGGCTCGTCATCCTAACCAGCGCGGTTTTTCAAATATGGGATCATTCACCGAACTTTTCAGATGCACCTTGTACATCCATTTTTATATATTAGAAGATAGAGGATAGATAGATTAATTAAGTAAAAGGAGAATTGCTATTTTCCTTCCAAACAAATGAGCATTATACAGTATGATTTTTAAAGTTCCATACTTTCATATATTCCTGACTGTTCCACTGCTAACAAGGAACATAACATATAAGCATGAAAACAAAGTATATGGATATATTTAGTTATCATGTAAAAATTTTCATTTGTAGGTCCGTCCAGTTACAAAGAACATGGATTCAGAATGTTGTTGATTTGGGCTCATGGACTTGGACCTGAACACAACATTGTGAAGGAACTCTACGAGTCTCTGACTGCTATTGACAAGAAAAATGTAGCTGGTATGTATCTTTAGCAATTACTGCAATCTTTATGTCACATGTGATAATAAGATTTCACTTTGTATGTTTATAATATGTTCATTAAATCACAAATGAGCAGGGTTGGCACATTTCAAACAACTTGTTTTAAACATGTCTTTTTAGACTTGTTTTAAACATGCCTTTTTAGACTTGTTTAACCCTCCGTAACCCACGCTGCAGCACTGAGTGCTGCCTTTTTTAAAATTTTTAATTATTTTCCTTACAAGCGCAATAACCCAAGTAACCACCAATGTTGGGCCAACGTCAGTTCTTAAGTGGGAAAGGTTGGCTTTACGTTGGTTGGCAAATTGACATTGGTCTTATGTTGGACAAACGGTGGTTGCCAACATTTGCCCAACCATGGAAACGTGAGTCAAAATCAGTTTTAAAAACAACTTTTTGATGCTAAGACAACTTTCAGGAGAATGCTGAAAATTCTAGAGTGTAAAATAAGTGACATGTAACAGTGTTTCTATTTGAATATTTCAGTCACAGCACATACTGGAAATATAAAATATGTTTAATGAAAGTAGAAGCTCTTTTTAACTTGCAGTCACTCACCAGTCCTTTGTCAGCTGCCATGGAGGAAAGATATGTTGGTAATTGGTTATTGTTTGTTTCTTTAGCAGTAGAATAACATGAACATTCTTACAGGTATTCTTGTGAAGGTGGTTAAACAATGTTATGTGCAGACTGAATTCCATGAAAGGTGGAAAACTAAGTAAATTCTAGAAGGTTTTCGTGCTACCACTTGAAGGTATGGTGCCTGGAAAACAATGATACCATGTGACTGAGAAATTGGTGTGTATTTGTTTTATTTTCATAAATATCTTAAACTATTCTTTACATTTGGCCTCACAATAAATTATGTATATATCAGAAAACAAACTTATCCATTCTTTAGTTTTCAGTATGTGGGGCCAACGTAAAAACCACACATTGAGCCAATGAAAAAAACCTCAACCCAACGTTGGAACCACATCCAAAATTACCGTTGGCCAACGGTATGTTTTTGCGTTGGGCCAACTGTTGGCCAACCATTTTCAGTAGCACCCAAAAAAATAGAGGTGTTGGCACCTTTTTTCTGTCATACTTTCAGTTCCTTACACGCCTCTGAAGTTACCGGTCCCCATTTGGTAGCACTGAGAACCGTGAGCGGGAAACTTTCATATCTTAAATCACATCAGGCCAGCCATGAATTTGGGGGAAATAAGAAGAATAAAAGCATGGTACGTTGTTCGTAATGCAAATTATTTGAATGCAGAAACCATTGCAGAACCCATACGAAATGTCAGAGTTGTCAAAATAACAATATTGAAAAGTGACAACATTCGGTTCCTTATATTTGAGCAGTGATCAGAACGCTACATTTTAAAAGTAGCTTCGCTACAGCTACGGCTACTCTTCCAAAATGTAGCTTTGCTACAGATACAGCTACATTTACCAAAAAGTAGCTCGCTACGCTACTCCTGTTCGCTACTCGCTACTTCGCTACTTTTTGCGCTACTTCTGCATAAAAAAATAAAAACAACCCATATGGGTATTAAAAAATCTCCTACTACTGGTAAATAGATTCTGTTATTTATTATCATGATTCCAGTCATTCAATAATTTTGATAGCAGTGTTACTTCAGTTACTAATTTTTACTAAAGTTTTTGAGAATACCATACCTATGCAAGTAGCATATCAATTCAAATTTGATATATGAATATTGCAATTAGAGTGTTACCCAAATTAATGATTACAACTACACACAAATCGAATTTGGTAGGATTATGTATTTATGTTCACATCAACATATTTTTCTTGAGAATAAATATTTAATTTTTTATAGACTGATATGAAGACAGCATTTTGAATGAAAAGTACCTGAAGCCCTGTGACTACAAAAGGGCCCCAGGTTCGATTCCCAGCGGAGGCACATAGTGGTTCGGATCCAGTCTCGATCAGCTTATCTATGCATAAAATGGACTCAAAACAAAAAGTAGGAAAGATGCCAAGTTGGGGGGATGGGATCGTCCTGCTCCTCCATTCCCCACACTGCTCATCATTCATCATTCTTCCTCGTTCTCACAATTAGCCGAAAGTGGCAGAAAGCGACTATAGATAAGAGAATATTTAAATAAACCATTCATCCTCATTGTCATGATTGAGAGAAGTGGAAGAATAGATGAGGACTATAGTGGTGGACTATATCAAAGCATTCGAAGATTAATATGGAACAGGGATGTACCTATGAAATGCAAGAAAGCTTATCTTTAGCAGGAATATATTCATGTATGTCAGTTAGTTATCTGGATATCTGAATTATTCAGCTACTAATTAAATAAATTACGCAGATATCTCTAATCTGCAATCTAGATAATCTGTACCTCCATGTAATAGACTGTCTTTATGAACCTCCTGCAAAATTAAGGGTTATTGTCGATTTTTCTGACGCTGTTGCCACATTCAAAATTCACTTCAAAATGCTGAGAGAAAATGTAGCTGTAGCGAAATTTTCGCTACAACTACAGGAATTTTGTAGCTTCGCTACCGCTACAACTACAATTTTCAAAATGTAGCTTCGCTACAGCTACAGCTACAAATTTTGTAGCTAGCTACAGTAGCGACGCTACAAGTAGCTCGCTACTTCTGACCACTGTATTTGAGTCAGTATGTCCTTTCTTGCGTATACCTCGTAAGAGTATGAGAAAGAAATCGAGATTTGAACATTTTAAAAATATTTTGCAAGTTTCTTCGAGGTGTGTTTTCTACATTTGATTGCTTTTTCTGCGAGCGAGTAAGATTTTGATAGTTTTTGAACAAATAGTTCTCTTCTGCACCCATATAAGTTGTACGATTGCAATTAGATTTGAAAGATACCTTAAATTTTTGAAAAAAATACATTAGACATTTTTTTGAAAATACTTGGATAATTTTGTGAATAGTGAGTTAATGTTTTTGTGCCTTCATTATATGGCAAAGTTTTAATTACTTTTAGAATAATATTTTGGTGCATTTGCTTCAAGAGTCTAAGCTTGCAATTCCATGAGACTCTGTCATTTCTTTTACTTTTCTTTTAATAGCTGATAAAAATGTCCTAAATAGACATGTTTGCATTCATGTATATTTCGCCTGATATCCAGTATGTGCTAGTGTAATTCTACCTCGATTTTCATCTATAATTCACGTAAATAACGTTGGTTTTGATGTGGCGGCACTGAGTGCCGCGTGCTGGACATTTATGCTGCAATGAGGATGCGGATGACGGAGGTTTAAATAACATTTTGATACTTGATGTTTGATTATCTGTGGTCATTTGCGTGTTTTGTAACTTTGTCTTCTCATTCATACCATGTCATTTTGTTTACTGTGCACAAGAAATCTGTTCAGTGGATGTAAATGTGTATTCAGTTAACAAAGAAACATGTTTTTTTTACAAGTGATTCAAACATTTTTAAAATTGAATACTATATGGATGATACCATTTGTCAAGCATTTACTTTGTAACTAGGAACACAGTGCTTCCTTGAATTATTAATATATTCCTTATTAATCATAATTCTTAGAAAATCATTCTTCTTGGCATTATTATAAACATTTAATTTGTTTATAATATTTTTTTTCGGTTCTTGACTAAAATAGTTTAAAACATTTAAAACATGTTTTAAAATACTGTTTGATTTTTTTTCGAAAGAAAAACAACAAATTTTGCCAACCCTACAAATGAGACATTAAATAGTGCTGAAGGTAGTTGTATATAGGAACAATAGCATGATGAGAAAGCAGAATCCATCCTTCAACTTGTTTCTCTGATGATATCAATCCAAGTAGTCCTCGCTTTACCTTATGTTAACGTATATGTATGTGTTTGCAAAATTCGCCACATATAATTAAAACATCCACATATAAACAGCCAGTAGCAGACTATGGCCATTAGTCTGAAGATCCTCAGATCCTCAATGGTAGTAACTCTGCCCCTAATAATATCTTCAAGCACTGCTGTGGACCACCATAAGATCTCTCACTGCTTTAGACCATGCTTTAACCACTGAACATTTTTGACATCACCAAAAAAGTTGACTTCAAAATTTCTTCCAAACCACTTCCTTGCATTAAAGAACTGATGCTACCTACAAAGGACATCAATATGTGCATCATTCTTTATCTAACAACTAAATTATTCCAGCGTTGAGGATCTGACCATTTGATTTTGATTATAATTTTATACAGCTCTGAAGTGAAGTGAGAAGTGAATGAAGTTCATACCATGCTTTTTACTAATATGTTCTATGTTAAATATACGTAGTTATAAAAGCTAAGTCTGCATCTATAAGTGGACCAAATATATGTAGCGTTGAATGACTACTAACAACATTGCCTTCTTGTGCTGCCAATTGGCTGATACAACCAGACTAATTAATCATTAACTGGTGTTTGTTTCCAAGACTACAGAAATTAACCAGATCAAGTGTTTTTAAATACTGCTTATGAAACTTTTAGCTGTTTTCCCCCACTAAATCTTCCTTCATGGATGGTATTCTTCCCATCGAATGTGGTTAGATTGTGCTACACTTCCGATTACTACTTTCATTCCGAGATCTATAATGCATGGGGTCATACCTTCGGGCACTCTCTCTCTTTTTTTGTGTGTGTGTCTGTAATACACTGTATTGTATTACCATGGAACATAAATATTTCAAATTACTTGAACATTTTCTGAAACATTTATGATTTTCCTGGCCATATGAGGTTATCTTATAATTTTTATGATGATATTTTAATGACGCCCTAACAGAAAATGCTCAAGTATGCCAGGGTGACATCATTCAGTTTCTGAGTCAGTAAATAATGTTTATCAAATAATTGCATTTATAAAAACTTTATACCCTACTTGAGGGTACAAGTGAAATTTTGCCTGACTAAAATATCTGCAATAAAAGTTGTTTTGTCAATCCTTTCCTTTTCACTTTCAGTATCCTTTCTTTCTTTTTCTTCCTTCCCATGCCTTCATTCTAGCATAGAGCAGATGTGGTACTGACTCTTTTGTGCTCTTCATGTTGCAGTTCTCAAATTATTATGTTGTCTAGCCACTTATTCACTTTCCTGAAGCTTTCAGAAATTACACATTTTGTTCACTCCATCCTGGACTTTGTAGTCCCTTCCTTCTTAAATTTGAAAATATCACTAAGTACTTAACATGAAGTGTAAATTAATTATTTGCAATGCTTCAAGCAAAGAACATCTACTAATCAGGAATAATACTGAATAGCCTAGAGCTCTATGGGGTAAAATGTAATCCTGTATGCACAATTAACTATTCAAATACAATGCTGAAAATCTGACAACAAGGTTTACTGCTGACAATTAAAATTGTGGGTGCATCCATCACATTATGAGGGGTCCAGCCCCTTACTGTAGCTAAAATTGTCTCTGAGGACTGAAATCTGCTTACCTAGTTAAAAACTGATGCTGAAAGGGACACCCAGCACAGATAAGGACAACACAGCCCTACAGATGATTACGTGAGGGGACCCAAAAGAAACTGGAAATGTTCTCTGGTGGGCAGGTCGATTGTAGTATATGCTTCTGCTGCTAGATGTCTTCTGCATCAGCCTGCTGAGCGGCAGCATCGAGTGAAGTCGTGGTGACACGTAGTTTTTTTTGTTTTGTTTTTTTAGCACCTCTTGCTTGTTTGTCGATTTTTTTGATGGCTGAAAAGTTTGAACAGTGTGGTTGTGCAATTCTGTTTTCTGTTAGGGGAAACAGTTGGAATGTTTGAAACACTTTACAAGGAAGCTACTCTGAGTAAGACACAAGTTTACTAGTGGTTTTCCTGCTTCAGGA
Organism: Lepisma saccharinum; assembly: GCF_977018435.1. Classification (NCBI taxonomy): domain Eukaryota; kingdom Metazoa; phylum Arthropoda; class Insecta; order Zygentoma; family Lepismatidae; genus Lepisma; species Lepisma saccharinum. Next base: position 22,923,696 of record NC_139231.1, on the reverse strand, counting down.
ATGATAAATTGTCACTTGCAGACGAACCTCGGTCAGGGCTACATGTCAAGGAGATGCTGTTTTTTTTCCTTTCTTTCTGAAAACGGCATTTTTCACTCAGAGTTTGTTCCAAACAGTTCACCACGACAATGTACCAGCACACAAAGCATTGAGTATGATACAATTTTTAACTAAAAACAGCATGACCCAGCTTACCCACCTGCCGTATTCACCCAATCTTGCTCTGTGCAACTTCTTTTTATTCCCCCAAATGAAAAATGTCCTCAAAGGATAACGTTGTAAAGAAGAGGTGAATAAAAAAACAACGGAGGCATTAAAAGGCATCACTTTGCAAGAGTTTCAGGACTGCTTCAAAAAGTGGAAAACACGTTTGAACCAGTGCATTGCATCAAATGGACAGTACTTTGAAGTACAGTACTTTACAAAAATAAATGCAATTTTTTTTATTACAAAATTCCGGTTTCTTTTGAGTTCCCTCATATATACTGGCCATAGGTCCAGGCACCAGAGTCTTGTTGACCTGCAAGACTGCAGTTACCAGGATATACTATGTGGAAGTGAGGTGGACTTGGGTGCCTTACTAGTCACCCCTTACACATCAACATTCATTTGTGCATTTCTCAAATAACATTGTAAATCTGGTACATGTTGATTGAGCACATATTTGATTGCCACAATTCTCATTAACAATCCTCTTTCAAACTTATCAGAAATATCTATCAACATGCTCCAGTTGGTCAATATAATTAATAAGGATATATATGTATGTTATCTGTCTATCAACTTCATAACATTTCCAAGGCCTCTTTTCATTCTGTTTCAGTCACTGAAATGTTCACGGTGTATCTTTTACAGCCATACACTGCCTTGCTGGAGATAAGTGTTTTTAATTGTTACTATTATCTGGTCAAATCTCTACTGCTTGGTGTTTTAATTAGTTTCTTCTGGTGAAAATTTTCTTTTTTGTACATATTGAGTCAACATAGACTCATGTGTGCTTTTTTAATGTGTAAAGAAATACAAAAACTCCATTGCATATTTAAATATTCTAAAACATAACCAAACACAAATGCATCCATTTTCTTTTACACAAGGATTTAAATTTTCCTGCATTGTATTCTCTATGGATCATCATAGTGAGATACTATGGTGAAAAAGGAAGGTACGAATACATTAGATACATTTCATATGCAGAGCATAAAATGTCCAAGATGGAGCAATGTCCCTTGTTTTTTCTGAGTACAGACTACCCTGTCTGAGTCTTGAACCTACGAACATCATTGATCATGAGTGGGTTACTGAGTCAAAGTTGAGATTTTAATGAGTCAGAACTACCCAACTCAATTAAATGTATAGAACATCTCCTTGGTTATTTTGCTGTTTGCAGCCTAGCGTTGTCATACGTAGTTCCACTGCTGGTAAATGGCATTTTCCTCTCAATTTCATTACTCAAACAAATCAGTTAATATGTAGAAATTTCAGCCAAAAATGCAGGCTCAACCAGGACTCAAACCCGGGTCTCTGGCATGCAGTGCCATACCACTGAGCTACTGAGCCAGCCTGGCTTCACCTGATTTTTTGCTGTCCATGTTTTACCTGTGTAGAATTGTCTCTGCTAGTGCTACTGCAACGCAATCTGTTGGCCTTGAAACACTGTAGACTTTGACGTTGCCTGATTCCTCTCAGTGTAGAGTTGTTAATTCATGAAGATTAGGTTCACACACAGGAGATGTACTACGTAGTCCTGGTCGAGCCTGCATTTTTTGCTGAAATTTCTATGTAATACATCTCGTGTGTGTGCCTAATCTTCAAGAATCAGTTAATGTTAATTTTTCATTATTATTATTATTATTGTCAACAGTTGCTCCAGTTTCATTGGTTGTCCAAGATGCTGCTCATTTTCCAAATTGAAATTTCCCTCCTGGAGCACTGAAACCACATCTTGTAGGTGCTATATATTACTGCATCTTCACCAAAGGCGTGGCGTGCATGTAACCGCTGTTACCGCAGGTAACAACAAAATATAAAGAATTGAAGAGCCTGTCTTAAAATATTATTACAAATATAAACTGGTAATATTGTTGTAAAGTAAATATTGCAGACTGACATTTTTTCTGACACCGGCAAAAGCGAAGAGGAGGACTGATCCGGTACCCTCCTGAGGCAACATGAGGAAAGGGCCCTGAGCTCAGGCAAGGAAGACTTTGCGTCGCGACAAATACTGTTACGGCGGGAGGAGGAAGCGGGTTATTGCCATGCCTGTCTAGCCGCCACAGTTGCTGGTGATCCTTACCGGATATAGATCAGTGTTGCCATATTCAATTGACAGAAGAGAGCTAAGTTGCCTAATCAGGGCTATCTTACTCTGAAGGTGTCCACTCACACTGGGGAAAAGCAAACTACCAAGTGATATTTTGTATTTACACTAAATATCAGCGATTACAAAAGTCCTTATTTTGGAGTGGGGGGCCAGGTTTTCAAATCCACCAACCAATTTTTACAATCTCTTCCCCCAATATATATATATATATATATATATATATATATATATATATATATATATATATATATATAATTAAATAGCTTATTTTATTGTTATATTTATATATTTATTACATAAATAATAAATATATAGTTATTGAATATACGAATATCCACAGTGACGAAGTATCATATGAGATAAGAGGAGGCCCAGAGTCCTCTTTTACAGATTATTTTATTACTTATAATTTCATTAAACGGTGCTTAATACATGAAAACTGAAATTTTAGGTCATACGATAATTACAGCAAATTTCCATCCCTGCCTAGTACTCGATCTTTGCATGCAGTGAGGCATTAGAAGCAGATTGTTATTTTAGCATGCTCTGTAGTGTCAGGTGTCGCAGGTTCGAATCCTCAGCAAGAAATGGTTATTTCAATGTTTGTTGTTATTCTTTTACTTACATAATTATAAAAAAATAATAATTACATACACAAAATAACAATAATTTTATTTCAATAATTTACCGTACATCCTCCTCATAGTCATGATTACAATTATCCTATAAAGCGAAAGCCTTAAAGGTAGCAAGGAACGTAAAACATACGAAATAGTAGTGGTGTCAGAAATCAGATTTCTGTGGATTTAGCGAAACATGGGAGTGGGAGTAGTTAGGAAACAGATGAAGACTACATCTACTCTACATACGTCTTATTTGAAACGAAACGTTTCGCAATTTGGGCAAATCTGGTTTCAAAAGAACTAAGACTGGACTTCTTGCAGCGGACGGTTCCGAAGGAAATATTGGCTATTGGGGAAACGCTGATGCTGAGAGGGGAGGTGGCAAGGAGGGTGCTTCACATGTTACAAAAGTAAACAACGGTTGGCAGGAGGGACTGTGCAGTGCGAGTTTGTGAGTGGTGTATTTCGTCCTTTTGTTGTTTTCGGGCATTGTCAATTAATTAACAAGCGGTATTAATTACTTCGATGTTTCTGCAAGTATCAAATTACGTATTTCTTTATTAGGCTAATGTTTATTGTGTCAACAACCAATGTTTGCGATTTCACACTTCAGTGCTTATGCCAACATTTTTTTCCTGATTAATAACTTTACCAAAATCTAGTATTGAATTGCAGTCGTAACAGAATAATATTATACAAACTACTTGGAAGACATGGGGAGGGGGGCATGAGGTGGGGAGGTGCCCAAGTCTTACGGCTCCTTCCTTAAATGTCCTACTGATAACTGGTAACACTTTTTAAAATCCCACGCCACGCCACTGATCTTCACCCAAGGCTGAAGACTCAGCGTCATTTTTTCAGTTGATATGCAGAAAGCACACAGTGCCTAACATGCTACTTCTCAAATGACATCATACTTGCTACTGCTTCTTTATATTACGTCATCTGTTAGTGGGTTATTTTACCTTCTTTTTCAGGTTCATATTGGAATGCCCAAACATGGCAGAGAAATTTCCAATTTGAAGGATCACAAGAGTAAAGTATATTAGTGAATTAATTTAGAGACTGGAAATTACTTTGTACACCTACACCTTTGTAACTCCCATACTGAAAATTATAGTAATAACAGCAGCAAATAAGTAAAATGTAATAAATAATAATAACCCATGGCATAACAGTTCGTGACTGCCAGTGCCTACTTAAATGTAATACCCAGAAAATAAAATGATTAAAAATCTAAAAATAATATCTTTCATTATTTGAGGTAAATAAAAGAACATTGTTAAATCATCATAAGGTACCATACTGAAAAAAATTAAAACATTTACATTTGTTGGTCCATGATACTTTATAGCATTACTTATTGCATGCAGGCAAGAAAATGTTTAAAGTAAACTTTAAAAATCATAAAAATAACATTCTCTTCATTTCTTTACAGATGCATTACGCAAAAAATTGGATGAGGAGAATGAAGGTAAATACAAGACTGGGAAGCGAAGATGTAATGGCTGCAGCATTACGTAGCATTATGTATGCTTGCTCCCTGCTACTGTGTTTCTCTCTCTAAGTGCTTTCTCTTAGTTACATATTGTGTTGAATGTTCATATTGAGAGAAAATGTGACAATTGTTACAAATGTGAGACTAATGAAATAATCATGGTCTGAAATACAGGCTCATCTTGCTATACAACTAACTTCATAAAGGTTATGTGCAGACTGTTGTTATTGTGGTTTATGACATGTTAATTCATATGAGACATATCAAATTTATGTAAGGTCTTGCAACATTCAATCTGTTGTTTAAAATTATTAAAACCCAGGATGCAAGAAATAATTATACTGGATGAATTTATTACTTTTATGGATCTTATTTGAATACATTTGAACATGTTGCACATTTACATTTACTTGGTAAAGGGAGCAGTTCAGGAGCAATAAAGTAAAGCCAATAACATCAAATGGTCCACAGTAATAACACAAATGTAAAAAAAAAGACAAAAAAAAAACCAATCTTTTAACAGAAAATATAATTTTCCTGAAGTTCTAGACAGCTAAAGAGAGAATTTTTAAAAATCTGGCTTCGGAGAATGTCAGTGTGGAAACGTTTAAATTAAATGTATTGTCTCATCAAACAGTGAACCAGAAAATGTAAGAATTTTTTTGTGATTGTATAAGAACATTATTTTGGAAATAGTTTGGAGGCACATTTTACCTGCAATTTATATTATTGCTTCTGTATATATATATATATCTTATAATTTACTTGAAAATTAGTTTTATGTTTTAATTTCTTGCCTCCAGGTGACACATTTGAAATTGCAGCATTTTTGTAAGATTTTGGCCTTGCACTGTACATTTGCTGTCTTCCTCTTCTTAGATGTGTGTTGAAAAATATTTATGGTATATTTGTTACAAAGAAATAAATAATTGAAGTAAAGGATTAATCTTTTATTTTTGCTGGAACTATTTCCATTGGTGTATAAAAAAGAGAAATGTACACCTCATTTTTTGCTCTAAATTCAATGCTATATGTGTGGTGATAACAGAACATGAATATTTCAAATATATATGGTTGAAATTCTGTTAATTGTAAGCTAGTTTTAAATAATGAACTTTTAATATCTACAAATTGAAACTCTCACAAAAAAATAGAAACAATATTAGGTCATGGGATAGCATAGAGAATCAACATGTGCTTGATATAGTACATCAAATAGCATATGCCATAAAAGTAGCCAATTAAAAAATATTAGTCATGTACATACCAGTAGTCAGTCTTGAGTGCAATATTAGTACATGACCAAATACAATAAATTGAACATCCAATAGATGACCATATAATTAATGTTAATCACACTACACAGACATAAAAGTTTATTCATAAAATACATCATAAAGCAGATAGTCAGTAAAAGGTAGTTGCACAAATGCAGTAGTACATATAAAATCAGGGTGGCAACAGACCTGGAAAACTGAAAATTCAGGGAATTCGAGGTGTCAAAAAAAGTCAGGGAATTTTGTCTGGATTGTTTTTTTTAGGTTTTTTTACATATATATATATATATATATATATATATATATATATATATATATATATATATATTATCGTAATGGAACTGCACGGGAACAGGAAATCTTGTTGCTAAGTTTTGGCCTCAACTTTTAGGCCCCTTTTATGCACAACACAACCACGGCGCCAGAAGCCAGTCATGACAGGAGGAAGGAGAGAGAGCAATTTCCGGATTGGCAGAAAAATGAGTTGACCTTACCCATGTTTTTATACGTCTCATTGCAGCTGTAGCCAAAGACACTGGCAGTTTTCCGTAGGTGTCCAATTAATCTCCGTCAACTGAAATTGATCATCTACCGAGGGTGCGACTTATGATTTTATGAGAGTGAAAAGAGGGGACTAAATTAGTTGGTTTGCTAGAAAAAATAAAAATCATTGATCTGAGGATTATGTCAATCAGTATTAATCTTAATAATCTTATAGATGTTTGTAAAGAGCTCTGCAGAATGCTATTTAGTAGGTTGTATTTACTTTCCAATTACATTCATTTAAACCTGTAACGGTCGGATTGACCATTACCAGTTTTGGTAATATGTTAATTAATTGCTGGCCAGCTATAAGGTGTAGGGTTAAGTAATATGTTTCCATGAGTGTACTTTTATGTTATTATTGCATGTAAGTGTATATGCTTATTGGATTGTGCTTTGCTGGATGTTAGATTCCCCTGTTTTTTACCTCCCCAGTTGGGGGAGCTAGCTGTCTTTCAAAAGACCATTGGCAGTGGAATTTTCCAATGCTACGGGGTCCACGTCCATGGACGTTTACCCCGACTATAAAAAAGGCCAGTGGGCTTTAGCTAAAAAACAGTGTTTCCCCATTGATCGATGAAAGAGGAACATCTCCTCAAGTTTAAGTGTATGGTGGCTAAACTGGATATAATAATGTAGTATCTGGTTAAGCCAGCCCCTGTTGCTGTCCCAAGTCCCCTTTTAGAAAAAGCTTTAAATATGTGGATATTTCCGTATTGAATAATTGATGCCCAAAAGAAAGAGTGAAGGCGTAAGGAAACGCATTTGTAAGGAACGGAATATCATTTAAGCTGAGGATAGGCCTACAGAGATAGTTATGTTAACTCTGTGGTAAAGGAAGTGCCGATGGTTATGCCATAGATTTGGTAATTTGGTCTATGCAAGACACATGGAAACGCTATGTAAAATATGTATATATATAACTACGTATAATAAACCAATATATCCTACTAGAATGTTATGATTTAAAGAACTACGGTACTGTCCATTTAACAAGTTGTATATTCATTTTCTGTACATGTGTAAACGAACCAGGGACATAAAAATATAAATTCTATGTGAAACCCCCCCTTTCGTAATTCCGGCACACAAATAATCTGCTCGCTTGGAAGAAATCCAGAGGGCCGGATAGAAACGAGGGATAGGGGGGCCGAACTTTCACAAACCTTGCATGCAGATCTTCTTTTTTACCAATATACAAAATATACAATGCATACTTATAATTGGATGTTATTTGCTTAATCAAGGTCACCCGCAAGACTTTTTCTGGGGGGGGGCAGTACTTTAAAGTGGAGGAAAGGTGCTTTTCCCCAGTTTAGATAGGTCATATTCTCATTGATAAAAGAAGGCATATTAGTATAATTGACGTTCGTTCACATAGAGTTGCTGACTGTGCCAGTGACCATTATTTAGTAATTGCTAAATTAAGAGAAAGACTCTCAGTGATAAATCATAACCAATAAAATCTAAAAGCTCTAAAATTTAATACGGGAAAATTTGCTGATGATAGAATTAAGAAAGATTACCAAATTAAACTGTCAAATAGATTCGATATTTTGCAGGATTTGGATTGTATTGGATTGATTTGTTGTTTTAAGTCCACTTTATGCACAGTAAGGCTAATCGGGACTGGACCTACAGTTTAAAGTAGGATCCGAACCACTAAGCGCCTCCACCGGGAATCGAACCCGGGACCCCTTGATTACAAGGCGACGACGCTACCACTGCGCCATTGGGGAGGCCATTTTGCAGGATTTAAATGACGATGAAAATATAAATGAAACAGACGTAAATAAGAATTGGGAGATATATCTCCCAATTGTAAGTTTCATTAATTCAGATTATAGTCCAGTACCACCTATTGAACAGCAACATATAAGTTTTGCCAACATTCAATGAGCAGCAACGTATCATAAAAAAATGCTTAACGAAATCATGTGTATTTTTATATGTAGATACATATGGGGCTCTGAAATTAAGTACACTAAACGGGAACATAATAAGTATTATGATGCTTTCAGATCTTAACAAATGTCTATTGAAGAAGTGAATTAAGGAAACGAAGAATTACATAGCTTACTATTACCAAATTAATAACCTTGCAAGTTACTGAATTATCGCGAGAGATGTCTTGGTAGGCTTAAGGATAAATTCATTTTTTTAAATTATAATAATTACCATTAGTGCCTGAAAACAGGGTCTGAATGAAACAAAAAAAAAAGAACATGCACTAATAAATTATGGCATGACGGATGTAGAAAGTTGCTATCTATTATTATATATTATTTAGTTATCCTGAAATCTAGGCTTTTAAATGATGATCGTCGACCAAATAACTTTTATATAACCCTGGCCAAGTGACTTCAAAAGAAAACTAATTATGATATTCGAAGCAAGGTTTTATATTATCACTTTGCCGCCTATGCCTTCTTTAAATTTCTTTCTGAAATTCAATAGTCTAAGCTTGTTTGCTCGACGCCTGATTTTTACTATTAATAAACTCTCTATTAAAATGAATGATCATTCTATCATCTCTGCCTTGATTTTAAAACAGTATGAGCACAACATCAAAGAATGATTTTCCGATAATTTCCAATCTCCAAAAGATGATTAAGATTTCTTGCTGTTATTCAACCAGCATAAGCACGTAACCCTCCATGCTAATCTTCCTGTGGGTTACTTGAAACAACAAATAAGCTTCTTCTTACCTCCAGAAGAATTAATATATAGCGAGACTCCAAGAGATACCTGAGATTCCTAGAGCAGCATCCCAAGAAGTGATCCACAAGATTCACAAGTCAACAGGAGAGTTGAACACAACTTTAAACTGCACCACCTTCGTGCAATGAAAAATCCAAATAAACCTGGCACATCTGCATATATACTGGTGACGAGCTGTAACAAACACAAGAGACTTGGAAAGAGTGATTTCGCCAATAAACTGATGTAGTGATCACCACTTAATAAAACAATTACGCACGATTGAATCGCTTCTATAGAATCGTGACACATTCACGCGACATTTAGGCATACATCTTTAAATTTCCCCCACGCAATACAAATCCACAGAAACTAAATTCAATTCTTTGAACTGACACCTTTTTTCTATCAAAACTGCTATTCTGTTTAAGTGTCAACAATGACGGCTTTTCTTTATCATGTTCGAAAAAAACACAATTGTAGGAACTCATTGTTGAAAGGTTGCATTTATATAAACACTGGTTGCAATGCCACTATTGTTTGAATGTAACAATGTTTACCTAGCACTCCAAGGTGGAAGATCAAAAGAAATAACGGTGATATATTTTCTTTGAAATCTGTTTCGGAACATATGGTCCCCATAAGAAGACACATGCACTTCAACTTCTATTGTATTCTACATTAAGACATAATTTGAAATTCTTTCCTTATCTGTGACTGCCACACTACAAGAGTAATACATGAAAGTTTCATGAGAATTATCAATTATCTAATTTATGTGTGCAGTTTCTCTTTCCTTAATAATTTTATGCATATATCACATGCCTTTTGGGGGGCTAATGGCTGGTTCTGGAGGGATTAGCCACCCTAGCCCCCCAGCGTCATGTTAAGCAGGTATCTGGAGGAAACTTTGAGGGATAAAGGTAGCCAGGAGCATGGTGCTGATCACATCACCCCCACTTTTAGCCGTGATCAAGAAAGTGTGGGGACCTAACTTCACACCCCTATACACCTTCATGGCAAAGTGCAGAGGAGCACTTGACTTTTACTTTTACTTCCTCAAAAATCTGTTTAAACATCAAACTGTCACAAAAATATGTAGACCATGTAACCTACAATTTAAAATAATTAAAGCACAATGGAGTATTTAGTTTCCGTATATTTGGCAGAAAAATGTTCTAAAACAAAAACGCAAATTTTGCGAAATGTAAGAGTAACAAGTCACCACCGTTGTTCTGGCATTTGTTGTAGCATGGCACTAAATTTTGTATGCCCATGGCATATGTGTCTAACAGCAAAGACTGGAACTATCTCTACCGCAGTGTAGCTGTTATGACGATGGAACGTGATGAAAAGAGAAGAAAGTGTGACTAAATATCAAGAAGACAATTCAGTCCTATCTATCTCACTAATCAATCACTTTGATAAATGTCCTCGGTTAAATATGAAGTCTTGATTGGCACATCATTTTATGTATATACCTGTCAAAAATTCAAATCAATGTAATAGCTCAGTAGGAAGCTACGGATATATGTTGAAAATGAATACCAGCTTACATATGCTGATGAATAGTGTTTAGTTCAAACAATAATAAATATTTTTATAATTATTATATTGATAAAAAACTAGAAATAACAAAAGTTACAAGAGCATCAAATTATGCATTTGTCTACAAGAACATTTATAACATATAAATGTTATTTATATGAAGAAAATATTTCTTTATTATCTCCTTGTGAGGTAGAGTAAATCTTTTTCTTAATATTTGGGCATGCGTCAGTTCTACATCTGAGTATACTCAATATGTCAATTTCTTCAACCAGGTTTACAAGATGGCTTCCATTTTTCAATTTTTAAAACTCCACATATGGTTAATTCACATCCAAAATGCAGAAGATATTTCTCTCACTTAGTCTTATTTCTCAAAACATTCATTTGAGGTAATGCATTATTCATCTACTAGCTTGATAATGCAGATGCAAGCAGATAATAATTTCCTGCTTCCAATTTTTAAACTTGGCACTTTTCACAAGTTCCAAACCTTTTTTAAAGATTATGCCATTATAAAAGCATTTTCAAGATTCTGTTATGAACAAAATGTCTCTATATAGTTTAAACAAACTATTAAAGATTAACTTGCAAAGTATAATCTTTCAAAATATCCAGATTTATACAAATAACAATCCTTCACCAATAGCCACATTTTTACTTATCTTCCATCCATCATGAGATTCCTCAAAAGTCACAGACAACTAGTATTAGAGCAACTAGTTCACGCCAGATTTTTTAGTATGTGTTATCTTCAATTGTTTTTGTTTTATATTTTTGTCCATAAGTGCTTAACAGCTTGAATGTTTGTGTTGTAAATGTACATATTTGCTCTGTTACAGCTATTTTACTATGTATATCACAATATACTTATCTAATGATTACAATTACCATTTTTTGGATGTTGATACAAAATACCAAGTATGACATCATATTATACATTGAACAATTTTAAAGAGTTGACCTTTGTATATAAACCTTGATGCCAATGCAAATGTACACAATTTCAATAAATTTAATTATAAATTTGAATGTATCATATCTTTCTTGTCTGAAAGAACACATATGATTGAAGATATTTGTTTTTCATATTGCCGGTCAAAAATAACTGTTATGAATATGAATTCAAAATATTGCACAATTTGATAATTTTGTCATGATATACAAATTGGCTTTTTTAAACATCATATTTCATAAAATTAGTTTAAATAGTAATTTCAGACACTTAATTGCATTATATGAATAAAATTTTGAGCAATCCTATGACTAAATTATTATAAATGTTGCACAAATGTGGAACTTTGAACTTAGCCTAACCATTTTTAAATGTTGTTATGACAATGTATTATTTTTATTGTCATACTGTCAAATCCTTGTCCTGCCAGAAACCTCTTCAGTTGAACAAAGAGATGAAAGTCAGTGCATGCATGCCAGGGCTGTACAGGGAGTGGTTCAATATATCTCACCTGAAGTGATGCAAAGGGCCCACGTGTCCTCAGCTGTATGGGGTTGTGCACATTCGATTGGCCTTCCGTGAATTGTCTGCACCATCGTCTGACCATACTATCACTGACGACTTCTGGTCTGCACACCTCACATGATTGCTGGAGGCTCTGTGACAAATTCTGAGCATGCAAATATCTGATTACTACACGTAGGCTAGCTACATCACAGTCAGTGGGAGACTGTATGAGAGCTGCAATCTTTATCCTAGAACTGTCCTAAAACGGCTGCATTGCAACTGTACCAGATTACAGCTACATGGTACTTCTTCCTGCCTGCATGTGTGTGTGTCGCTCTCCGGCCACTAGTGCTGCGTATAGGCACCATTGGAGCTTTTTCAAAACGCCCCTCATATATGAACTTTCAGAAGCTGTTATTAACAGAGTGTACCTGTTTTAATGTGTGGTTAGCTAAATCAGGTACCTATAGAATGCAATTCTATAAATTCCTTGCGTTAAATTTCTAATAGCTACATACCCTTTTCGTCAGCAATAATGGTAGAACTGCATGTTGTCAGTTTCACAGTACTTCACTTGGATATACTGTACTGAAACAGAAATCCAATTGATAATGTAAGGAAATATGACACTTTATTTTGTACAATTCAATTGTTTCACTTATATGCAAGAGTTAAGTTGTTTGCTTTACAGAGAAGAGAGAAGTAGCTTTATGAATTGAAAAATGAGTTCGCACTCATGGTTCTTGCGCAAGCAGAAGGTTCCAAACCTCAGTGGAAATATCAACATATAATACCGAGAATGTATAAGGAGACTGATAAATTACAAATTGTATTTCTTAATCAATCACTCTTCACTCTTATCTCATTTAGTCGTAACTTTAAAAATAATCAAGTATTTTATTTTAAACTTACTGCATATGAAAATTCCGTAATCCTCCCCTAGCTTGTGAATTGTAATAATTTTCCAAATTTGCTATTTTTCTGTTTGAATTCAAATAATAGAAAATAGAGAAATTAAGTCAATTTCATAGAAGATAATATTGGTATTTAACAAATCCATACCTGGATCTGTATGAGTTTATTATTTCCATTTGCAAAAACATTGATTTAGTTTAGTTTGTAATTGTCAGGGAAAAATGTAAAATTTGTCCTGAAAAACCTGGAAAAGTCAGGGAATTTCATTTCTGCTTGTTTGTAGCCACCCTGAAAATTGAATCATATAGCCAAATAGTACAGTTTGGTGTTTTAGAAAGTACAATCACTCCAATAAGTATGTTAACAACAGCGTCAATCAATACATCATACACTCAATAAAAATAAAGCAACCAAAGTATTACAAGAGATAATGTTTATTTATTTTAAAAATATATACATTTTTGAATTAGATATGACTATGCATAGTTGTCATAACATATAATCAATTTCAGTAGAGATATTGTATGTTATATTGAGAGAGAAATGGGATCTCAATCCTCAATAGTACAAGATTTTAACGATGTAAGTTCATGTAATTGGCCAATAAAAATATCACAATTACAGAGTTAAGGGATAACATTAAGAGTCCTACTAAAAATAAATCTCACTCAGCAACAATACAAATAACACACAGTGCAGAGTAGTAATTGCAATACAAAAGAGACAAGGAACTAACAAGTTAATTAAAGAGTGATTGAAACATACATTCAAAATTTAGTTTCACCTATCGAATTAAATTTATTAAAATCACAACATATATCTTATGAACAAATCACGTAATTAAAACTTGTATCAACATAGTTAGTATTGGCGCCTCCTGGTCACATGTTCAATGGAGATGTTTCTAGACCACTTTATAGTATCACCTACTATCAATCTCTTCATAAGGTTAGAATACTGCTTACAAATTCTTAAGGAGTTAATAACAACATCATTAGCAGGATCCCAAGGCACCCACCACAATTGCGTCCACGGTAGTTCTGATCCCTTTCCTTGATAGTGCTTCATGAGTTAAAAAGTACAGCTCTGACAAAAAAAAATGTATGTATGCATGAAGTGTGAAAGACTATTTCGTTTAAATAGTATTAGTTGTTAATAGAAGTATATATTTTTTTATTTTAGATTCTATTTCAACATATATTATTTCATTTCTGAGATATAATTAATTTGGATAAATACATGTAATACACCATTCATAAAAAATGCAAAATGTCATTTGATTTACAGATCAGAAGAGATATTTGAAGACGTTAAAATATTTTCCAAAAATAAAAAAACAAAAGATCTGTTAATTATTTCTTAAAATTTGATTGCAAACACAAACCCTTCACCTTGTAAAAATATTCCCCCTACAATTAAAACTTGCATCTATTAAAAGAAATAAATAAAAGACTTAGGACTCATAACACACATCTGATGCTTCCCTATTTCATCTTTCTATGTTCCATCAGGAGATCGAATCTTCGGTTTGTGTGAACCCCTTTCAAAAGGTCCTTTTTCCCTTGGTTAACTGCTGTATTTGGTGACTTTGTAACAGGCCGAGGGATCCTACTTGCAACTTTCTTATTTACTTTGGCTATTTGCTTGGAAAGTCCATAGCTTGTGCTCTCCTCAATTCTTCCATTCTCCTCAGAAGGAGACTTCAACAGGCCATTACTTGAACTTGCTGCAGCTTCAGAGCAATTCCAATTGCTGAAGAATTTCCCTTCGTCTTTCTTAATTTTCATGTCTTTCTCCTGCGCACAGATTCTGGTGTCATCTCAGACACAGGAATGAGTGCCTTTGTAAGCCTGTTGTTGGCTCTTAAAGATTCTGGTACAGGAGCCTCAGATCTTGTAGCGTTGTCAGCCTTGCATACTTGATGAGACATTTTGCATTGAAACAGCTTAGAAATGACAAGGGTCTACGACTTAAGGAGCTCGTACTCTCTCGCGTAGGAATATAGGCAAGATGGTGTCTCTTGCCACTACACATTCCTCATCTGTTCATAACAACAGATAAAACATTTATTGAAGGAAATGCTGAACATAAGGTCAGAAATTACAGCTCACTTTTATTTTTAATGAGATTACATAGCGCACAGCTATAGCTGGCAGTTGAGATTAGTAAATCATAATAGATGTCCGGATATCATAGGTTTAATATCCATATACAAAATTCATTGGTGACTATTTAACAGTTTGAGTTCCTTCTATTCGCTAATATTAATAAAAGTGTCAGTCATGATGCTCACAAGAGGTTTTCATTTAAAGTAATTGTTGAAGGGAATATTATTGAGGAATCCCCTTGGAAGAGGGTGTACACTACATAAGAGTGTACATCGATTTTTGTAATCAATTAAGTTACAGAAATGCATACATCTTTTACTCAATTCAGCCATGCTGAATGAACACACCATCAATAGTGTTTTTTTTTCATCCTTAAAAGGTCATAGTGTGTATGAGTATTTCAAGTCTTGTAAGCTACATTCAATAAGACATAGTAATATATCAGATGCTAGTTTCCTCCAAGCTAAATTATACAGACAACAATTACAAATTCAATATCATCTTATGGAACCACGGATTACTCAATATTGCATAGCTATATAATGCAAATAAAATTCTCGTCCTATGCAGGTTGTGTAATTTATCCACTAATAAAATAAATACATGCATACATTAGTGTACTGTTGTCTAAATTATTTACAAATACATAAATTTCAGTCTCACTAATTTGGCCTTACTCAATCCATAAACACTTTAAAATGTTGATTTTATGTCAGTACCAGGTGTGCCAGTTAATAATTGTTAATTTTGTCACTGGATGGTGCTGGAAGCAAGGGTTGGTGCAAAGTCTCAACTGTTACATCAGTGTGTTGCCAGGACAGTACCTGTCAAAATGCCATGGATGTGCAACTGAGTGCGAGTGATCGTGATATTAGGTTTGTGTGGGAAACATGTTAACCTTCAAACCAAATAAGGAGCATGTGCGGCACGTCCTGCTTTTCTTGTTCAATCAAAAGAAAAACGCGAGTGAAAGTCATCGTATCATTGTGGAATTGTATGGTGACAATGTCCTAACGCAAGACGTGTGTGTGCATTGGTTTCGATGATTCAAAAGTGGTGATTTCGACTTGAAAGACAAAGATCGCCCGGGCCAGCCAAAAAAAAATCCAAGACGCTGAATTGCAAGCACTGTTGGATGAAGACAACAACTGGCAGAGAAGTTAAATGTTGGTAGCCAAACCATATCTGATCATCTTCATGCCATGGGAAACATCCAGAAGGCAGGAAAATGGGTCCCACATCATCTGAATGGCAGACAAATGGAAAAGTGAAAAACGGTGTGTGAAGTGTTGCTTTCTCGGCATGAAAGAAAGTCTTTCTTGCATCGGATAGTGACTGGGATGAAAAATGGATCTACTTCGAGAACCCAAAATGCAAAAAGTCATGGGTTGACCCAGGAAAACCTTCAACATCGACCGCAAAACCGAATTGCTTTGGAAGGAAGACAATGCTGTGCATTTGCTGGGATCAGAAGGGTGGTGTACCATGAGCTTCTGAAACCAGGTGAAACAGTGAATGCAGTTTGCTACCTTCAACAACTCATCAATTTGAACCATGCATTGATCGAAAAGCACCCAGATTGGGTGACAAGACACGGAAAAGTGATTTTGCAGCACGGCAACGCCTCATCACACACAGAGAAAGGCATCAGAGACACCATTTCTGCACTTGGATGGGAATTCTTGCCCCACCTGCCACACTCACCAGACTTAGCCCCTTCGGACTACCACTTGTTTTCATCGATGTCTCACTCACTTTCCCAGCA
This sequence comes from Lepisma saccharinum, assembly GCF_977018435.1. Classification (NCBI taxonomy): domain Eukaryota; kingdom Metazoa; phylum Arthropoda; class Insecta; order Zygentoma; family Lepismatidae; genus Lepisma; species Lepisma saccharinum. The sequence continues at coordinate 22,906,937 of NC_139231.1, read as the reverse complement.
ACACTTCAACAATTACGAAGATGTCGAACAATGGCTTGCTGATTGGATCACCTGAAAATGTGAATGATTTTTCTGGAAGGGCATCCACAATTTGACGGACAGATGGGCACAATGTATAGCTAGCAATGGCGCATACTTTGAATAAAGCATTTGTTACCTTTCTCCCCAGATACACTTGTTATCTTTCAGATCAATTAAGAATTATTAACCAGCACACCTGGTATATATCGCTTACATAGCCTAATGGCCCAAATTAGGGTGGTGTGTTCGAGAAGGGGAAAATATATAGATATGGGACGTATTATGGCCGAAGTGAATCATGGCAATTAATATTGACGCTTGCCAGTAATATGTTCAATAAAAATGTCCCTGGACCACTTAATGGTGTCACAATCAGCTTTTTCTTCAAACTTGATTAATTGTTGCTGATCCTAAGGGAATTTAACACTGTATCATTACCAGGGTCTCAAGATCCCAAAGCTTCAACCACAATTGCGTCAATTGTTGCTTGAATGCCCTTGTCATTAAGTGTTTGGGCAAGTGGTTCATATTTTATGATTTTTAACATTTACTTTGATCTTAGCCAAAAGGCCGATCAGTCATATATTGATCACTCATAACTATGATAAACACAAGGTCAATTAAAATTAAGATCACAATGAGCTTCTTATCATATTGTTTTAAGAGAAGCATTCCCAACTTCATAACAGACAAAAGATAATAAAGTTTCAGGACATCAAATCGAACAAATAATCAAGGTATACAATATAGATACATTAATTAACAATATGATACGTCAAGATAAAAAATAAATACATAATACAATATAAAATTACACACACTAATATAAGAGCCAACTATGGGAAAGTCAATGTATTAAGAGATATGCAATATCATTTTAGTACTGACATGCTTTATAAAAATGTCTGTGGTTTTCATCAGGTTAGAATATTTGTTGCTGACACAAAGTGAGTGAAGGACCAAGTCATTGGCTGGATACCAAGATCCCAGAGTGCCCACCACAATTGCATTGACAGTTGTTTGGATGCCTTTATCTGAAAGTGATTTGGGTAGAGCTTCATACTTCAGTACTTTCAATATCCTGGCGATCTCAAAAGACTCCTTTCGGTTATAAAATGGCACTACGATGTCTATGATATGGCACTTTCTTCCATCATCAGATTTTGCCACAATGTCCATATGGAGGTTACTCTCAATCATCTACTGTTTTCTTAACCTTGATATTTTCGGAATTTCCAGAGAGAGCACCCACGATTCGGTTTTGTATGGCATTGTGTTTAAGTTGCCATGCTGCAGAGTGTGATTTACGATATTTAAAATGTGGGGTATAGTCTCACTTGCAAAACCATACTTCCTGCAGCGTGCATCACCTTGATTGATTGTGTGATTGGGTTAGTTCCCAAATTGAAGATGGTATCGATGACTCTTCGGTTTCTTTTACAATTAACCCCTAAGGCCGGTTTGACATACATCATACTGACCTACACGTTTCTACCACGGACGGTTTGATGTACACCATACGTCCGCATCATGGCTCTAAATGAATGCCTGTTTCATGCCATCTATTGCCACGAAAAGAAACAAATGTTCTTCTGCTTGCTAGTGAGACTGTATATTACTACCACCTAGTGTCATCTTGCGAAAATATTTCGAAAGTTCCTTTTGTTTATCACTTGTTTGTGGCAGTTTTTTTTATAAAAAAGAATGACAGGGAGCAGCAGATTGAAGGGTCTTGTGAGCGACAAAATTCGTGAAATTATTGAAGAAAGTGACTATGATTCATCCTCTAGATTATTGTCAGGTAGTAAGGAAAGTGATTTAGTCTACGCTGAAGTGGAATCTCAACAATCAAATAAAAGCAGTGCTAATGACGAAACAGATTTGTCACCTGTTGCTGCTTTGGATGTGAAGTGGGATTGGAAAGAAATTGACGAGTCTTATCAGGCAAAAAAACTAGCGTTTTCTGGTGCATGTGGACTTAAAAAAATGTAAGTAGTGTACTTGATGCTTTTCTCTTGTTTTTTGATAATTGTTGATCTTGTTGTAAAAGAAAGGAACTTATATGCTGAAAATGTAATACAACAATGTACACTTATGGCCATATCTAGAATGAGAAACTGGCAGCCTGTATTGTATTATTGTATTTATACTTTCTGAACAATGTTTGCAGGTTTAATAAACCCATGGATATGTACTTTACTTATGTTGAAAGTTTCAATTGAATTGCATTAGCGGTTCCGAAGATTCAGCATTTTAAACAATACTGTGTGATTCTACCATGTTTCTGAGTTTAAAATTACTGCCCAGGCACTAGACTTCTGGGTATTAAAATTCCAGCCTTAGGAGTTAACATGGAGGGAAGCACATTTCAAAGGCTTAAATTTGAGGCGAACATTGGATGCATGATTGGGTGCAACATCGGGTTGTCATCAGGGGCACCTGTTTCATCATTAATTCGCAAATCATTAATATCCAGTCTTCCTTTAAACAGTGTTTCAAAATGTTTTTTGCACTTCTCCGGCATTTACTTGACAGTACGGTGATCCTTTGTAGAGGATTTGATTCATAGCTGTTGTCTTGTTCTGTAGGTGTAATCTTTGAATTTTAGATGGTATCGCATTGAAACTTTGCCTATTCGGCCTATTTATGTTATTAGTCCTCCTTTTCTTGCTTTCCAATGTTATTATATCTAGGTCGTGTGCAATTACCACCAGGTGGCCTGTCATTAACGTTGGACCTATTGTGGTTTTCATTAGAGGTAACATATATGCTGTTCATCATATCATCAACTATCATTTCGAAGTCTTTAAATTCCAAAGCATCCTTCAAAAGCTCCAGCCAATGCTCCTAGAAGGCAGTGAGCTTAGTTCTTCCCTCAGCCAACACTTCAGAAGGCCTGTTGTTATATAAAATCACAAATGGATGACACTTTAACATTATGGTACTCACCAAAAGAGCAATATAAAACTCAATTCAATATTCCCAATCAAACAACATTCACTTGCCATTACTTAATACTGTCTAGCACTGGTTATGTGCTTAATAAATATGTCCCTCGACCATTTGATGGTATCGCTTACGATAAGTTTTTTTTCATTAAGCCTGAATATCTGTCACTAATCCCCAAGGCTTTAATAATGCTATCATTGGCTGGGTCCCATGATCCTAAAACTCCAACATCTAAAGCATCAAATATGACCTGCCAACCTTGCTCGATGAGTTCTTCCCCAAGTATTTCAGTTGCTTAATCATCCTGACCACTTTGAGGTATTCTCTTCTGTTGTTAATTGGGACAGCAATGTCCACAATGTGACAGATTTTCTTCTCACTAGACATGGCAACAATGTCTGGTCTAAATAGGCTATTGCAACCATCAACTTTTTAATTAATGTTAATATTAGAGAATTTGAGTGGAATAGCCTTGGCTATTGTATGGCATTATGTCTAAGCTGCCAAGCTGCAGAATTTGAACATGCGCCTTCACAGAAAACCGTTTACAAGTGGGTGGAAGGCTGGAAAACAGGATGCACGTCAACAGAAAAAAAGAACAAGTTATGGAAGGAAAGTGACTGTGACAACACCAACAAACATTACACGGGTTTAGCAAGTCATTCTTGAGAACAGGTGCATCACGTTTTCTGAAATGGAGGTTCACCACACACTGCCACCAATCGTCTGTAAATCTCTCTCCATAGAAACAAACTTGTCCAACGCTGACCATTATAGTCGCTTTCCATGTTGCCCAGTAGTCTGCAGACAATGATGTACGAACACCTGCTGTGTGAACACTGGGAATCCTTTTTGGGCACTGCTGCACTCGTAGCTTCTAGTGGACCATGGGACCCGAAAAAAAAAAAATAAAGTGTAAATCATTATAGTACGCCCCTCATATCTTTCTCATAGATAACAGGAGGAAATATAGGGTTACAATACCAATCAGATTCCTGAAGATCAGTGTCTTGTGGTTCAGAAAAATTACCCTCAAAATAGCTCATAAATGCATCAGCAATTTCCTTCCCATCATGCAATATTTTATTATCAGTTGTGACAAGAGTTGATGTCCTGGGAGATGAACCATTAATTAGTTTCCAAAAACAAGTCTTGTCACTAATAAAACAGGCATTTAAATAATAATAATAATAATAATAATAATATCTACACTTAGCATGTTTGATTATTTTCTTAATATCTTTCCTTAATAAATAACATTTAGCATACCAAGTAAGTTTCTTGGTTTTAATGTACTTGTAATAACACCTTTTGTTATTGTTATGCACACGTTTTATACTAAGTGTTATCCAAGGAGAACAACTTTCTTTCTTTTGATAAACCTTATTAGTAACATTTCTGTTTACAGCTATTAGTACAGCAGAGTGTAAAGACTCCACAATAGCATCCAGGTCATTGGGAAAATAAATAGTTTCAAGATTACTGTTTAATTCATTATAAAGGCGTAAAAACTCACCCTTGGAAAAATTATATCTTAAACAGGACTTATCCAATTACATATTTTCACTTTTATAATTGAGAGCAGTAAAACATAATGTAGACCCTGTCCCAGCTAACTGTAGAGCAGGGCCACCCATATCGGCAGAGGAGGAGGAGGAAAATCGAGTGCTGAAAGTGCAGTGTTGCCAACCGTATGGTCCTGACCTTACATGTATGAAAATTTCATGTCATGTATGTACGTATGTAGGGTCCAGACCTTAGTCTGTACGCTAAATATACGGCTTGTCAAAATTTGCTCTTGCAGTTATATCCCTAATATTTCCTTAAGAAATTCTTAAACCAATCATATGAACCTGGAGATAAAAATACTGTCCGTTTGCCATGTGCGTTCAGTATTATCCTTTTCAAAAGTTTGCAATGCTTACAGAAAATTGGGTAACTCCCGTTGCCCATTACACAATCCCGTTTCTCTCACTGTTCATTGGTGGAGCTGTCTCACGCAACTACTTGCACAGAGACTTGTTCTCGTTCACCTAGTCTACAGTAAGCTGGTACAGAGTTTAAGTAAAAGAGGTGGATGGTAAACATCCACTTTGGACATAGCAGGGATTTTCATGTCAAATTGAATTACTGACAATTTCAACTTTTCCTGTGTTTGGTGAGTGTTTCCTCTTTCACTTGTTATATATATATTTATATATAAACAAACATACACACACATACACACACACACACATACACACACACACACACAACAATAGTTAAATTATTAACTAAATATTTATGTATACACATTTTTTTGCTTCCAAACTATCATCCTCTGACTTATCACAAACTGTATCTCTCAGTTATAATTCAATAATTTATCACTAATTTCCACTTGAACTAATTACATTGTTTTCTAGCCTATCACCAGTTGACTTAACTAATATTTATGGCTCACTGCCAGGAGCCGAACATACTTTTCTTTCGGATGTACGTGATATGAATTCTCACAACACATAATCAAAATTTATGAGTTTTGTCCATTCTACCTGGACGTGAAACAATAGAAGTTGTATCAACCTCTTCTGTGTCATAGTCGAAAGTAGGTATGTTTTTTTATGCTGAAGTATGCTGAAAGATCTTTCTGCTGATGCCACAGAACTTGGAACAGTCGACAACAGAATTAACAGTCTTTCTTCTGATCAAATAATTTTCTGTCTCCGACCTAACTTTTTACAAAATTCAACACAATACCCACAGGTGCAATTGTTGGCAACAAAAGAAGCTGAGCAGACAACACATGGATATCGAAATCTTCCTCATAGACACCAAGTATTATTTTCAAACCAGCACCCAATAAAGGCTGTTTATTTGCTGAAGAAATAACAATGTCCTCTAATGATATTAAAACATCTATATTTTTCTGGCAGAATCGACGCTGTACTTCACCCACAACATGATCCAGCACTTGAGAAAAAAAATATTTCGCAAAGATCCTATTGCATCTAAATGGACCGGGGAAGATGGGTTTTCTGTGTGGAGGTTTCCACCGAGGAACAGAAGGCAATTTGATGTTCAGGTCAGATTTTTTTTTTTCCATAGTTGTTTGCCACATTAGTTGAAATTCTTCGTCAGATCTTTTGGCACTGATGGTTTGCTCCAGCAGCAGTGTAGGTTGAATTCTGCAAAGCACCTGCAAGTTGCTCACATGGTCCAAAACACTGCCTCTGCTGCAAGGACAAAATGTTTCAAATGACTGCATCAAGACAAGAAATCCTTTCCAAGATGCTCCACGGTCTTCTCTAATTGCATCTGGTTCACTTAAAATTGCCTTCACTGCCTCCATAACTCGTTGGTTATTAATAAAATTAGTGATCGCTTTACTTCTTACAGCCCATCTTGTAGGGCATAAGGGCAGTAAATTACTAAATTTACTATCAACGTCAGAGGAACATGGAAGGACAACATTGTCATGTAGCCCCTTCCTTTTGGCAGAGTCAAGTAAAATGTATGATAAGCTTTTTACAAGACCCAAGGTATCTGATATCATTTGGCATTCCCTTCCGATTTCCTGAAGAATGGTTGCTATAGTGCATGAGCATTGATTTTGTATGCACTTCGGATATTTGTTTCTGCACACAATTTAATTATCCGGACATGTTTGCTGCACCATCAAAGCAGTGTCCACGTAATGAGGAAATATCTATACCTAGCATTGTCATCATATCCCTTATAACACAATATAGAGTGTCTGATTTTGGTATCCGGAGGGTTGTACGTGCCAATATTTATTTAACTAGCAGTGTCTGCTCTTCTACATAACGTAAAAGAAAGAAAATGTTGTTCCTGCCCAATTAAATCTGTTGTACCATCAGCTATTAATCCAACAAATGGTGCATGTTTTACTTCATCAAGTAATTGCCATTGTAAAGTATGAGCCATTCTTTCAACAATTTCATTTTGTATTTTTCCACTTAGAAAGTTATTTCGTTTCTCTGGCCAATGCTTGAGGCCAGGGACATCTTCACTTCTTTCTTCTAGTAACCTACATAAGTTTCCATTTTCTTCTGAAAGGCCTCGAAGAGCTTGACCACTGCATACTAGATATCTGATAGAGCTATTCAGAGTTCTTAATACTTGACGAGTTTCCTCTTGTTCTGCTCTTGCCTTGCTGCTTATTAAATCACTCACAGGGACACCTCTTCGCTTTTGTCAGATATTCAATAGACTTGACATGGAAGGTACTTATCTCATGCACTCTAAACTTTTCTGGGTCTTTCTTCCAGTTTTTGAATCCAGAAACAAAGAATGTCATTTCTACACCTTTCAAGTCCTTCTGTCCTTGAAAGGGAAATGCTTAGAGGCAGTAGAAACACAGTGCACAGTCTCTAACTCTATTGTAGTGCAACCACTGAAAAGTGTCAAACCAAAATTGCGAACAAGCTCCGTTACTGTTCCTTGGAAATTTACAATTAGGAGGGTGATACTGGATTAGTAAATCTGGGTGAATGCTTCTTTCTTCTGTTCCTGCTGTAATTTCTACATGTTCCATAGCACTAGAAGATGAGAGTTCCCTTAATGTTCCTTCCGACGAATTAATTTTAGAAAACTTTGAATGAAATTGCATTGGATAAGTCTGAACTTCATTTAAATTACTTTTCTTCTCTTTTGAATTTGGCTCACATCCATCATGTGCTCATTTCTTGCCATTCTCCTGAAATTGTAAGACCCTGTGTGAATTCTGCAAGATGCGAGTAATTTTTATTAGTCAGCAAATCAAAATAACAAAAATCTGTTATGTACAACTTATGCAATCCACAGCGAACTTTCAGCTCCAATTTTATGATATTGCTATTTACAATATTTTTAAAATCGTGCCATGGTCACATTAACAATCTATTGGTGTACTATCATCGACCTGAGTTTTGACCCCATTATTTTGACTTTCACTTTTATTTGGTGACGTGGAGAATTTATTGCTCATAACTGTTTTGATACACAATTTAATATGCAACATTTAGACAATGCCTAGGGCAAAGCATCTCACTGTGCTTTCTATGTGGGAATTGCACATGCCAACAATGGTTTTAGTAAGTGGTTAAATATGTGGATAAACACATATTCAAGAGTTATTTCTTTTGTTTCTTCAGTCATCCCAGTCAAATGTTGGAATGACATCTTTAATAAAAGCCACAAACATTTATTTTGCTTCCTTCCACCATGCCTTCATGTTGTCGCAAATAACCTAGTGGTACATACTATAAGCAACATTAATTTAACCAACAGCCAATGAATCAAAGCTTTGCAACACTATGGAATGAGCAAAAATATATTGGACGACTTTAGAAAAACATAAAGAGAATTACGTCTTCATATGGAAAGCCTTCTATCAGTTCTACAAGTTATCTTGCATATATGTTCCAGAAATAATTTGTTCAAACAATTTCTAATTCTGAGGCTCTGTGGAATATATGCTTATTTATAAGTTTGTAATTGTTACTGGATTACTGGCTCTCCACATACTCAATTTAACCTTCCTGATAGTGTGTTACCACTGTTGGCGTTCCCTAAAAATGTTCAAAAGAAAACCGTAAAATAAAAATATTTTGAGGGATAGAAAGAAGAGCGAGAAGAACAGAAATAGAGGCAAGAGACAGACGAGAGAAAAATAAACATAAGAACATTGAGAAAGCGGGAGACTGAGGACAAAGGAGAAGGTGAGTCAAAAATGGTAGAATTAGCAAGAGAAGGAGTAAGCAAGAAGAAATAGATTGGGGGAGGGTATATTCTAGAAACATCATACAAGGAAAAAAATAGAAAGGGGGAAAACTGCAAATAAAGCAGGGATGGTAAAAGGAAATACAATTTTTCCTTGTTGTAGGGTAGGTAAGTGACCTTGCTGACCTTCACTGTTGGCACCATACAGCTATCACCTTGTAATTAAATGGTCCCTGGTTCAACAGCAGGTGAAGGCACATGCCAGTAAGAAGTAATATTAAAATATAAACTTGTAGCATTTCTCTCGATTAATATATTAAAATGAATAAAGACATTTTAGGGGACTCGGTACATAGAAAGGATTATCTAAAATATGTCTTGAAGTTTTACGCTGCTGACTGATGATGATTCTCTCGAGATATCGACCAAGTTTGTTGTGAGAAGATTCTCAAGCTTTCCGTGGCTGATGATATGTCAGAAGCCTATTATTTAGTCTGGTCTACATCTAGGGAAATTCTCAAGTCACAAACTCTTGTTATTGAATTATTGAGGTATTTATATTGATTGAGTTAATCAAGATATTGAGAATGAATAATGATTAGATTAAGTAGATAATGCTACCACAACCCATGTGTTGTCCAGGATTTCAATCTAAAATCTGCTCTCCGGGTTCAAAATGGCAGATACAAGGGCAACTGAAGTCAAATTCTTGTTTGCATTCATCAAAAGCATGTTCTTTACAAGCAGTATGTTATGTGTGCTGACATTTAAATGCTCAAATCATGTATAAAAATGAATGCACATTTTTAAAGCTCGAAATTCATGAGGGCTATACTGTGTGAATATAAGGAGATTCGTTATGGACACTATTTAAAATTAAGAAATGTGAAGCAGAATTACTGTTATGTAATTTTAGCAAATCATAAACGTAAGAACTGAAATAAATAATTGTTACTTGTTATAAAAATTACTTTCCCTTGGTAGATAAGGTTCAGCAGAGTGAGGGGACAGAAGGTTAGAAAAGAAAAGGTGGGAGGGGCAACTAAGGCCCCCCCTTCCCCAATCGCCACCATTGACTAAAATTATGCATTTTTGGTATTTGTATATCCAGCCACTATAATAGCAGTAACTGGGAGGACCACTAGAGTAGTCTGACCCTTAGTTTGAGCAAAGCAGAGGTGGAGTGTGCTGTGTGCTACAGTTGAATGTTCCTGCTTTCCAGAAAGCACTTTGCCATGGCTAATGAGCTCAAAGATGCTGTCACTACACGGTTGAATACATTTGCGGCAACCGAATACAATGACGGTATCAACAAACTGCTATCATGCTATGATAAGTGCTTGAACGGGCGTGGAAAATATGTGGAAAAGTAGACTAAGACATGCAGTTTCTGAACCATACATTTATTTCACACATCATTTGTCATTTGTGTTTTACACCAAAACATTCATTTTTTCTCTGGGACCCTTGTACTTGGATGAACATGCATATGTTGGTATTTTAATTAGCAATGCTATATCTGCCACTTTTGGCTAATTACAATGATGAGGATGACTGATTAGATGAAGCTGATGAAGGAACAATCACAAAGAAATATCCATACTCAGGGAATGGCTTCAACACCTAACATTATAGGTGAGATTGTGAGCTAATCACCCAATGTGCTGAACCACATGCATGGCATTAAATATATATTATAAACTTTCAATGCTTTAAAAATCCATATGTGGAGAACATGCAGCAGGTAGTAGTCCACCATCGCCTCCTGAAGGACCCCTCTGATGTTAACAATTTCTACAATCCTAATATTGGAAAACTCGTAGATATTTCATGTGACAGGCTATATCATAAAATCTAATGGGCCTTCGGAACCTAGAATATATAAATGAAATTATTGTTATACACTTTCTGTACTCTATCAAGCAGAATATTAGCATTACATTCAAATGTATAACTTCTTATGGAGAAATCAGTTGAAAGCAATCAACACACTTGACCACCAACACAACAACATAAAATGTAATACTAGGGTGGAATACATGGAATATTTTTAAAAGGACATATAAGATTCAATGTTTGGTATGGTTTTGTTACATGATAATGTAATGCCACATAAAAAGTACCTACTGCAAATGCATACTAAAAATTATACTTTTTTCCTACGCTGGTACTGGAAGTAATAATTTTGGAACAGGCTTCTTAATAATAACAGAATCATCTCGGCTCTTAAATTATAATAAGATTTTAATTATTCTAATTTTGTGTGAACACACATAACAACTGAATTGCACATTGCAGGGTGGTACTGAAAATCATAATTTTGGAATGGTCTTAATTCTGTTCTTATTCTTCTTAAATAATTGTCTAACACATCTATAAATCCACGAACGAACAAATGTAAACATGATGTGTTTGCTGCCTAGTTTCGAACACGTAGACTGTAATGTTATTTACAATTTATTTGAAAATTATTCCTACCTGTGCTAGCGTTATTGCTAATCGCGTTCGTCTTATAGCCTAAGGAAATCATTGCAAGGCTCTTTTAATTTAATGATTGATTGATTGATTGATTTGCTTTATTTTACTTCTCTTTTTGTGCCACTTTTGGCTAATTTGCGAAGATGGGGATGAGTGATGACGTGATGAAATTGATGAATGGACATTCACAAACATCCATGCCTTCGCGACCAATCGAACGCCCTGGAAAGATTTCAGAAAAGTACACCGTGGTGCTGGAACGACATAATCTGTCTAATGTTTAACGGAACTTCCTCAAGCAGCTCAGGCAAGGTATGGTGAAGAAACACACGATATACCTCACCATTTACACGATCAGGCAGCAAATAGGGAACAACTAAATGGTTGTCAATGATACCTGCCCACACATTTACACTGTAATGCTGTTGATGCTCATGTGCGAATGTTGAGTAATGATTTCTTCTTTCCCACATATGACTATTGTGAGTGTTAAATATGCCTTCCCGTGTTAAGATTGCCTCATCAGTGAAGAGGATTCTTGAAGGAAAGTCGGGTAATAGTGCACATTGATCTAAAAACCAAGTAACAAATGGAACTCGATTACCAAAATCTTGTGGACACATCCCAGTCAACAAGGTAATGTTACCACAACGTTGTGGCAACGTTAGCCCCTAACATACCTAACGTTGTTACAACGTTGAATGTATGTTGATACAACGTTGTGAAAACGTTGTGTCAACGTTTAAGGGTCATTTTTTTCAACGTTGCTGCAACGTTGGTTGACAACGTTGTCACAACATATACTGAACATTATGTAGCAACGTTAGGTATGTCAGGGGGTAATGTTGCCACAACTTTTTTGCAACATTACCTTGCTGCCTGTGTAATTTATGAATATAACATTGCATATTTAAAATATGGTTATTTCGCATTTTAAGCTATTAGCAATCTTGCCAAACCATTTTTGTATATAATACATATGCGTAACAGGAAAAACTCATGTTTGTAACGTCACAGTTTCTCTTTACATATTATAAAAACTTTTCCTGCTCCACCAAAATAGGCAATTGTTAGTCTGGAGATTGTGATTAATTGACCAATCTCTAACTACACCTGGTAATCAGTTTCTTTTTGTAGTTTTTTTCCCCCCGTTCATCCGTTTAGAGGGTTATGTCCCTCTCTTCGGTACGTGCTGATACTTTTAAATATATAATAATAATAATAGATAGGCTAAGTGCACTTTTTCTATTTTTGGGATTATGAAATGAACACTAACCTAGTCTTGAAATGACCTTGGATTTTCATTGCTATATTATATTACACCCTGCTTTCATTCTTATGTTAGTAAATAAATACCCTTTCTTGTAGTTTGATTATTAGTTGCAATATGAAGGGTATAAATGTGGTTGTAATTGTGGTGGATGATGAATGGTGTATAGTTCATAATCAGGATGTCTGGGCCCGATGGTCAGAGTATACAGAGTTAAAAGATGTTGTAATGGAGTATACAATCTGTACGGGTAGCAGTCGTGTATTGCATCTTCACGGATTGTGTGAACCAACGGTGGGTGTTCTTTGTTCATCCTGTTATTTATATATTCTTTTCGCAATGCCTCTAGGTGAAATGTTATATGTGGAAAACTTATTCGTGTGTATAAGAGTCAAGTTGGACTTGGTAGTTTGATTCTGTATGCCAATCCACATGCATGTCTCTCTATGATTTGTAGTCGTTCATAGAACGAGTCCTCTGCTGAGAGCCATGCTGTGTGCCCATACGTAAGTACGGGCCGAAGAAAGGCCAGATAGGTATTTAGGAGGATGCTAGCTTGAAGTCCCCAATTCGTGCCGACAAGTCTCTTCATCAGCTGTAGTCTGTTTTTGGCTTTCTTTTTGATGTTCTGCAGGTGTGGTGTCCATGTTAGTTTTGTGTCAAATATGACACCAAGATATTTGACGCTGTTGGTAGGAATTATGCGTGTGCCACGGATCTTAAGATCTAACAGACTTGGATTTCTTTGTATCCGTGAGCGACATCCGGTAGGAAGAAATATTATGGCTTGAGTTTTTGCGCTATTGATGGTGAGTCTCCAAGTGTCGCACCATCATTGAAATACATTAATAGCTGGTTGCATAATGCGATTTATTGCTTGAATTGTAGAACCACAAGCCAGTAGAGCTGTATCATCAGCGTATTGGTATGTTGACACCTGAGAGAATGTTGGCATATCTGCGACATAAAGTAAGTAGAGCAATGGAGATAATACCGATCCTTGCGGTACTCCGGTGTTCAAGAAGATAGGGTGAGACAGATTGTTATTTATTGTTACATATGCCATTCGGTTGGTAAGAAAGTTGAAAATTAATCGAATGTAACAGAGAGGAAGGCGAAACTTATGCAGTTTATATATGAGGCCGGTGTGCCACACTTTATCGAATGCCTTTTCAAGATCGAATAGTATTAAACAAGAGGGTTTAGATGTATTGTACTGGTTGTAGATTCGATTTGAGAGTCTTAGTAGGTTATCCAAGACACTAAAGTGTGGCCTAAATCCGGCTTGGTGTATCGGGAGAAAATTATTTGACAATAAGTGAGAGTGTAATCGGCGGACTAAAATTTATTCAAGGATTTTGCTGAGTGTTGATGTTAGTTGTATAGGTCTATAGCATTTTGGATCTGTACGATCTTTATCAGGTTTCGGAAACATGAGTACTTTCGACACTTTCCATTCAACAGGGTAATATCCAGTGCAAAGGATTAAGTTGTATATCAAGGCGAGAAATGACAACATTGCTAGTGGAGCTTTCTTTATCAAAACATATGTGATGGAATCAAACCCTGGGGCAGTGTTGCGGACTGCGTTTGTTATATCATCTGTGGTAATTAAAGTAGTAAGAGGGTGATTTGCGTTGATAGCATGATGAGGACTGGGTTGCAGTTGTCTATTTTCAGGATGTACCTTCCTTGTTATTTGAGATTCTAATCTGCTATTAGGAGCAAGCGGAAGCGGAGGAGTAAATGTGTCTTGGAGAATTTGTGCAAATTCATTTGCCTTTTCGTAATCATTTGTAAGAGCTTGTTGTTGTGAGAGAAGAGGATACGTAGTACTTGTATGTTTTCCTGTAAGCATATGAAATCGTTTCCAGAATTTGCTAGGATGGCTTTCAGCATCAAGGTGATTGCAAGTGTCGATCCACTGATGTTGTTTGTGTGCCTTTATGTAGTTATGAACAGTTCTTATCCATTGACGGTGAACTCGCAGACATTCAGGATTCCTTGTTTGTACGTATTCCCGATAGGTACGACGTGATGCAGTTACTAGATGAAGGTATTTAGGTGGTAGTTTAGGTTTAAAACTGTTCACAGTTATCTGTGGTATATGTGTACTTGCTGCTTGTTTGACTTCTGACGTGATGTTTTCTACAGCCTTATCTAATTCGTTAGAGTTCGTTGGAGGGGTGTGATTTTGAAAGACAGTGGAGAGATCTTCTCGATAACCTTCCCAATTTGCTCTGTTATAATCATAGATCCGTTTTGGAGGAACCTGTTTGTGTTGAGTATAGTGGTGCACTGGTAGAGTTATTTTAATTGGTGCATGATCACTTCCTATCGGTGCTAGGACTTCTATGTTAATTTTGTCAGCTAAGGAAGGTGATACAAAAACTACATCGGGGGTTGTGTTACTCTCTGGACGAGTTGCAGATGGTAAATCTTGAAATATACCTGTAGTATTGTTATCGGTGGTAGTGTGGAAAGCTGTTCGTTCTGCATTTGTTCGACTATGTATATTAATATCAGCTAGTATGAAGTAGTGACGGTATGTAGAAGCGATATAAACAAAGAAGTCCGTAGGTAGAGGGCTAGTGGGTCGTATATATACAGTAGCCAATGTCACCTTTATACTTTTGAGATAAAGTGTGGCAATAGAATATTCTTGGTATGGAAATTGAGGTGGTAATATATTTGTTCTATAGGGAAATTTTGGTTTGATCCCTAGGGCTACTCCACCACATAATCGTTGCGCCGTTGTAGGACCAGGTGTATGTAGCAAGGAATATCTGGATATGTAAAGGGGTGTGTTTTTGGGGATACGGGTTTCATTCAGTGCAAAGAAATGAATGTCTTCTTCCAGGAGAAGTTCCTGGAATAGAGCTTTATGTTTCGGTAGAGAACGGATGTTCATAAATAAAGTAAAGTGCTCCACTGTGCATAGCACCACGCCATGAAGGCGTATAGGGGGTGTGAGGGTAACGCTGTTCATAAATAGGAAATTATATTGTATATAGCCCGCCATAATTATATAAATAACAGTTAGGTTTCTAAACTTCAGTTTCCAGTGGTACAATTTGAAAATGTACATGTGGACCAGAATATGTAGCGAACAGGTGGACACGAAAAAGAGTCTTAGCTGTCTGTACTATCTGTTGTAATATATGTTGGCGTAGAAATGGGTGGATATTTTGAAGGGTTAATGTTTGAAATCTAAGTAGATCTTCAACAGTCACTGGTTGTTTCAGAGAGTTCTGTGGTGGAGTTGTAGAGTCCATAGTTCTTAATGGTACAGTTAGGTCAGGGCGTGAGGCTTCGGGGTTTGGGCGTGCAGCACAACGGTAACTATATGAGGGATGAGCCTGTTTGCACGTGTTACATTTGGGTGGTGCATTCAGATTTGTGCACTCTTTAGTCGTGTGTTGGCCAGAACAATAGCCACAGATAGGTGTTTCGGGGCAATTTGCCGTAGTGTGGACGTTGTATTTCTGGCAGCGTTCACATCGTAACGGAAGAGGTGCCCTTGAATGCGATGGTTCAACCCTATGTCGTTGGCGATATATATAAGCCCCTTCATGAAGTAAGCGATCGATTGTGCTGGAACAATCTGTTATTACTCGCATCAGGTAAGTTGGTCCGTTGTTGTTTTGGATTCGAACGCATTTTATAACTTCATGCCCTTCCAAACGTAGTTCTTCTAGTACTTCTTGGTCAGCGAGTTCTGGATCTACGCCTTTAATAACGACTGACATATGAGGTGGTTTGTTTGGGGGTGGTGATTGTTTGGCAGTTTTGGGTGTCAGTTGGGATAGAGCAGCCTGTGGTCCAAAAATTTCGAACGAAACTTTGTTTCTCAAAGTGGATAGAAATTGCGGATCTCTGGATTTGATAATGATGCCATTTCTGGTGAATATAATTTGTTCTACTTGTGCTCGGGGGAGGTATTTTTGTAACTGTTGAAGGAGCAACTTAGGAGTTCTGTACTTGGAGTCGTAATTTTGTAGTAGAAAGTTGTAGACAGTGGAATTTTCTTCAGTTCGGCCATCAATTTGTGTGGTATCTCTGGGATTTAACTTTGGACTGCGTGTTTGTTCTTGATATTTTTGTTTCGTTTGTAGTTGAAGAGAAGATCGAGAGCGATCCCTGGATGTTTTTGAATCGGCTGAAGTGCTTCTTGAGTTGCCTCGGTCTTGTTTTTGGATTATCCTGTCTCGAGAGTTTGCACCCCCAACTTGTTGGGGGAGCCCTGTATGCATGGTGTGCGAAGGGAGGCAACCTAGTGATCCTTTTCGAAGACGAAACAATTAGGAGACAGAGCTATTTCAGGTGTTGCAAAATAAGCAAAGTACAAGGTGCTGCAAACGTGGATTGTAGCACAGTTCGCTTCTAGTTAAGCAGAGTACAAAGTGCTGCAAACGTGGATTGTAGCACAGTTCGCTTCTAGTTAAGCAGAGTACAAAGTGCTGCAAACGTGGATTGTAGCACAGTTCGCTTTTAGTTAAGCAGAGTACAAAGTGCTGCAAACTTTGCACGTGATGGAGAGAGTCAGAGTCAAAGTCTCGGAACATACACTTACCAAACAAGATTTTAGAACCAAACAGCCAATGAGAAACGAGGACAGAAACCAGAGCCAACGAAAGAAAGAAAGGATTGGTATCTCTAGCTACTGTGACCAGAGCTCCAACGGGGAATGTTTGGGGCTACAACCTAGTTGCGACCTGAAAAGTGTCGTTCGAGCTAGATATCCCTTCGCAGCAAGGCGTTCAACAAAGTACCTCGGGAACACCAAACCACTGTGTAGACTGCAATTACCTCCAGTCGTCCGTTCCAAACGTACTGAAATTACAGTCACAGCGAATGTTCCAAGGGGGTTTTCTCTCGACGCACTGACGTGCTTTTTGTAGTACTTAGCTCCTGATTATATAGTCTGGAATACAAATATTTATCATGGGAGTTTCACTTGTGTTCAACACATTTCATTTTCTGATCTTCCTTACAATTTCAATATTCACACATCTTTCGAAGGATAATAAAACACATTTTTTCACTAATTACAATCGAAAGTATCCTTATTTGTGTTACTAAAAGTTATGTTTGTTTTGCATTTGAGTCGCACTGCCATCTAGTGTACGCTGTAGGAAATATATGGTTTGGTGGTCAGTGCACACACAAATTCAGATTAAACAAAACACTCCGATCTGACGCTTGTGGCGCTCATGGTGGTGATCATCGAAACTAAAGCTTATTCAGTGGAATGTTTTTGCAACGTTGATGCAACGTTATCACAACGTTGTTCCCCTACATACAACATTCGTCATAAATACAACGTTGTGGCAACGTTATCACAACGTTGTTCCCCTACATACAACATTCATCATAAATACAACATTCATACAACGTTGTGGCAACGTTAGTGTGTTGACTGGGATTGCATGTTCCCTCTGATAGTGAGACGGGTGAAGTCCTTCGTCATGAACAACTCTCCACACTAACCGATGATTCAATACAAACTCGTGACCAACAGCTCTTGTACTGGTCTCGGAGTTATCGCCAAATCCTCGTAATTTACACTCTTTTCATGTGTGGGAATTAGTTTTCTCATTTTGTGTCTTTGCTTCACATTCTTATCATCCAACGTGAAAAAATATTATGAAAAGGAAACCATTGAGTACACGTCATAAATTGTACATATTTATCATTCATTGTAGCAACTTGATATCAACATTAAAATGTAAGTAAACATTTTCGGAAGGCACCAAAATGTCAATTTTAGTTCACCCTGGAAACAACGTTTTGTAGCAAACGAGCGAGATAGTGACATCTAGATGAATTTCCGGGATAATTCTTGTGAATTTCTATTCTTCTCATTGCACATCATTTTTCTGCACTTTCAGGAAAATAGTAAATACGAGGACGAAAGATCCAGTGACACCTTTGTCCTGGTCGGAACTCGTGTCCGGAACATTCGGTAGAGAGATCATGTGTTGATTACTAAACGCACTCAGTCACCGAAGTGGCTCAAGAATATTCATCTGCCGGAGATTTTTGTTTCTCTTCAGTATAGAGGTTTGCCTGCTTTTTATAACAAACTCGATTCGGCATAGAGCTAGTTCACAATTTTGTAATAAATAAATTGCAATAACATTACAGTCTGCGTGTTCGAAACTAGGCAGCAAACACATCATGTTTACATTTGTTCGTTCGTGGATTTCCCCTATCTCCCTTGCAATTGTTGATATTGCATGATCCACGAAACACTCTGTGGTGATGTGGTTAGCACAGCTCGCTACGGCGCCAGGTGTCTCGGGTTTAAATCCTGGCCTAGACATTGGTGTCATTTGTTATTTCATCATATCATCCTCATCTTCGCGATTAGCCAAAGGTGGCAGAAAAGCGAATTAAAATAAACCAAATCAATCAATTATGGAGTTATTTTAGAACCCTAAGGACCCTGAGGGAACCCTAAAGGCTTACTTGTCACTGCACTGCGGGGTTTTGCGGCTTGTAGAACCGGTAGTGCATCGACTATTTGAGAGTTTGGGATATTCACTTTCTCATTGCTGTATGTTTCAAAATAGACTAACCCCTTCCCTCTGAAGCTTGTTGAGGAGCCGTCGTGAGCGTCTCCAGCCGAGAGACTAATTTCATTTTTCTCATATTTTGAAAAATAATTTGCACAGTTGGAATGAAATGCCAACTTTCCGAAGCCGCGGTGGTCTAGTCTGACTGCCACGCAGGACACCCGAGTTCGATTCCTAGGGTGGGAATTTTTCCGGCCTTGTTTCCGCATAAAGCGGCTACGGGGCTTGCCGAACCTCAAATCAATGGGTAACTAGGGACAACCCTGCGGAGGGGGGGGGGTAGAGCCGACCGGAACGTGGTGCTGATTACAGCAGTGACGTAGCGTTGTAGTACTGTAATACGCCCGGCGTTCGTTGATTTAAAATTTGAAAAATGTGTAAATGCTGTAAATATATTAAGTAAAACTTGACAAATTTCATATATGTTTGACCTTCATGACATTATAATAGCTATTTTTCGCGATCCGCTTGCAACGCTCCACTAACAACATGCCGGATCTGTGCAGCACGCGCGCAATGCTCCCTTGGACGCTGGCGTACGGAGCAGAGGGCCACGTGATTGGTTCTAGGGCTCATGTGACCCTTCCTACCTTCCGTCGCAGACGACAGAAGGAGAATTCCTACTCGTTTCTTCGCGCTCGTGCTGTGTGATGATACAATACGCAATATTGACTGACGTAACTTTACCAAACTCAAATATACCATTTCTTAATGGCCACTGCATTGTATAATTTATCGCACGAACAGCGACGTGCATTTAAAACTAAAAGAGCAACACAGTTTTTGTCAAATAAGTTGGTGAAGTCCTCGTGGTATAAGTTCAGCCTGTGGCTCCTCTACCACTAACCCGCAAAACTATTATTTTATTATTATTATTATTATTATCGTTAGTTTCTAAATGCTTAATAGTGTGTCGAAATGTTTAGCATTCATTTGAAAACTCTTAACATCGAATGGTCTCTGGACAAATGTATTTTAAAATGTTTATCAGCATTCTCAAGATGCAATAAACAGTGGT
Organism: Lepisma saccharinum; assembly: GCF_977018435.1. Taxonomy (NCBI): domain Eukaryota; kingdom Metazoa; phylum Arthropoda; class Insecta; order Zygentoma; family Lepismatidae; genus Lepisma; species Lepisma saccharinum. Next base: position 22,886,920 of record NC_139231.1, on the reverse strand, counting down.
CTGAATTACTAATCGGCACTGTTACGTCAGTAGAGTGTATGATAGTTGGATCATCCACACACCTCCGTGTCACCACGGATGTTCTTTGTGAGTGTCCCTTCATCAATATCATCACTCATATTCATATTTGCGATTAACCAAAGTGGTAGAAAAGCGAAGTAAAATAAACCAAATCAATCAGTAGTTGGATCATCCACAACAATGATGTATACTGTTGTTGAGAGTAGGGATGGCCAAACGGCTCCGGATCCGAAAGTTCCGGATCTGGATCCAGATTCGAAAGTTCCGGATCTGGATCCGAATTCGAAAGTTCCGGATCCGAAAATCCGGATCGGAGAGTTTCGTATCTTAATCTCATTATAATATTACCACACCTTAAAAGGTATTATGATCTTCGATTACAAAGAAATTTTTCATTTGTTAGTCCTTCAAGATTTTCTTTCAAGTGTTGTTCGTAAAATACTTTGCTACGCATCGGCTAACACACTCGTGCACAAAAATAATCTTACTTGTTTAACATAAAATGTCAGAGGTGATTTTGTAAATGTCATTGAAACGAATATGTATTGATTCGAATGTATTGGAAATGGAAACACACATAAATGTGAGACATTCCATTCCAGGATGAAACCTTTAACACATTTAACAAGATAGAAATGTTATACAAAAATTATACAATTGTTCTACAGTTACAGTTTTAAAAATTAAAATAAAACATTATAATATATGCAGTGTTATATAATTACAAAGTGTAAGACTAACAAGGGAGGTTATCTAAGTGTCCCCCTCCGATTTTCATGAAACTTGGCAGGTGTATAGAGGGGCCCAAGGGAAGAAATACGTGTTTTTTTGTTTCAGTTAAAAAACTGTCTTAGGGGGCAAAACCCCCTCAAATGTCAAGATGAGGACAAATTGAAGTGAGGATCTGACCCGAAAGTTTTGGATCCGGATCCGGATCTGGATATCCCTAGTTCAGAGGCGCTTGTGATTCAGGTAGGTTTTTTAATGACTTGCGTCATGCCGAAAGGCATAAAACACCAGAGTTCAAAAATTTGTTACATAGTATGGCATCTCATTTTCTAGCTAAAACATGCATGGATGATGTTTTATTGAAAACAGCCGACTTCAGGCAAATAAAATACCTGTGGCGACTAATTCCATAAGTAAATTATTAAGCAAAAAAGGGGTGACCCTTCCTTCGGACTTGGCGTTCCCATCCGAAATGCACATGCTACGCCACTGGATTACAGCAACTCCAAAATGGCAGAGATCCCCTAAATGTGCCTACATGACACGTGCCATACGCACGGGGAATGAAATGCAACGTTATAACCTTTTAAGACACATACAAGGATGCATTAAAAATATCCTCAAATCATCGATCACAATTTCTAGATTACGTACTTTCAAAATTTTGGGAAAAGCGCTGTTCCAGGGAACCCTGGCTTGACTACGACTGTAGCCCCGGGCGCTGAAAGATAAGAAATTTTGAGAGATGTTATTGGCAAAATTGCTGCAAGAGCGCAGATTGGGCAGGCTGTGGGGTGTCAACTTTTATCTGAGGCTCTTGTGTATGTGTGTTATTGCGTGGATCTCATTCACAGGGGGCGGCTAATTCAAATTTCTCTGATATTGATAAATAATTTGCACAGCTAGATTGAATAATAGAAAATACTGTGACATGTTACGACACGCATGGTAGGTCTGTAGCTAAGGGGCACAGGTGGTGAATTTTGTGAGGAGCGGTTGGGGGGCGAAAGGTCGAAACACTGGAAAGAACTTTGGCAAATGGTAGAGATGACTGAGGACAGGAGAAATGTATGTTTTCTGTTATGTTGGGAAGGGGGCGCCGTAAAGTAGTTATTCCGCCACTGAGGGAACAGCACCGATATGATCGAGACGGTACTTGTCAGTCTCTCGTCTTGTCTGGAAGAAGAGGTTTACGTTCTCGGTCTTGTGTCCACTTGTAATTAAATGCCTATCCTCGTCTCGAAGTGTAAATACCCGTTCTGTCCGCTTCTCTTTCAAGATTTTTACAGAGGTCTGTCTCGTTTCGACAAGTCTTGGAGTTTCTAGTCTCGTCTTATCGTAGATGGAAAAGAAGAGATTTAAAATTAAGCTTTCCTCTGACCCCTCGTTTCCCACTCCTTTCCCAGCGGAGTACACTGGGTTTATTGTTTCACACCGACCTCGCTTGTACTCTTCGCAACATGTTATTTGACAGCCCCGAAAGAATTCTAAGTTCCGAAATCGTAAACTTAGCAACATTGCACTTCGGGTTCAGGTGAGAGTAGCCAACTTTGAGTAGGTCCTTCCACTAGACGAAAAACGCTGCGGTGAGAGGTTTTCAATGTAACACTTTCCATGAACGTAGAAACTATAAACCGCTATTATAATACACAATGAAACAGAAATAATAAATTGGAAAAAGAACCTTGAGGGATATTTAAAATTCTACTTGCTCGACTTGAAATTTGGGGGGTTCGAAACACTGAATAGAGTTTTTCTCCACCTGGAGGAAATTGCTATCACGTTTGTGCAGAAAGAAGCAAATTTTTGAGGAGTTTATGCGACATTTTATTTACAATACCTTGCATAATATCAAACAGTTCTAATATATATATATATATATATATATATATATATATATATATATATATATATATATATTACACGACTTGTTGAGAAACTGTGCTTGGAACACAGGAAGGTGGAAGTCTTCATAAAAGTCAACATGATTTTAAGGGTATAAAGCAATAAGTTAACGTAGAACAGTTGGTTAGGTGCTGCTATTCGTATTTTTGGCAGTGATCAGAACGCTACATTTTAAAAGTAGCATCGCTACAGCTACAGCTACTCTTCCAAAATGTAGCTTCGCTACAGCTACAGCTACATTTTCCAAAAAGTAGCTCGCTACGCTACTCCTGTTCGCTACTCGCTACTTCGCTACTTTTTGCGCTACTTCTGCATAAAAAAAATGAAAACAACCATATGGGTATTAAAAAAATCCCCTACTACTGGTAAATAGATTCTGTTATTTATTATCATGATTCCAGTCATTCGATAATTTTGATAGCAGTGTTACTTCAGTTACTTATTTTTACTATAGTTTTTGAGAATACCATACCTATGCAAGTGGCATATCAATTCAAATTTGATATATGAATATTGCAATTAGGGTGTTACCCAAATTAATTATTACAACTATACACAAATAAAATTTGTTAGGATTACGTATTTATGTTCACATCAACATATTTTTCTTGAGAATAAATATTTCATTTTTTATAGACTAATATCAAGTCAGCATTTTGAATGAAAAGTACCTGGAGCCCTTTACTACAAAAGGGCCCCAGGTTCAATACCCAGTGAAGGCATATAGTGGTTAGGATCCAGTCTCAATTAGCTTATCTATGCATAAAATGGACTCAAAACAAAACCTAGGAAAGACGCCAAGTTGGGAGGATGAGATCCTCCTGCTCCTCAATCCCCCACACTGCTGATCATTCATCATTCTTCCTCGTTCTCACAATTAGTCGAAAGTGGCAGAAAGCGACTATAGATAAAAGAATAATTAAATAAACCATTCATCCTCATTGTCATGATTGAGAGAAGTGGAAGAATAGATGAGGAGGTAAACAGAAGAGGACAAATGGGTGGTGGACTATATCAATGCGTTCGAAGATTAATATGGAACAGAGATGTACCTATGAAATGCAAGAAGGTAATATATAACACATACTATATGCCAATAATTACGTACGGAGCAGACACTTGGACAATGACACAGAGAGACAAAGAAAGATGCAGGCAGTGGAGATGATTTTTTTAAGGAGTATATTGGGGAAGACTAGAAGGGATAGAATAAGGAATGAGGAGATCCGACAGACAGTGGGTGTGGTGAAGCTTCAGGACATGATAGATCAGGCACAGATGAGATGGTTTGAAAGAGGATGGGTGCATAAAGACTGCCAGTAAGAACTTACAATGAACAAGGAGTGGAAATAAGGCCAAGGGGGAGACCAAGATGTCGGTGGAAAGAGCAGATAGTGGAGAGTGTTAGGAGAAGAGGACAAGATTGGAACACGTGGAAAAAGAGGAGTGGTGGAAGACCAGGAAAAGATGGAGAGGCTTGACTTCTATGCCGACCCAGCCAGAGGCAGGAAACAGCGAAGGATGATGATGATGTCATGATTAGCAAAAGTTACAGAAAAGTGACGCAAAAGTAGGAGAAATACATAAATTTGAAAACTATGTATATTAACTGAAGAAAATTGTCCTTTTTGCAGGAAAGTCAATAACTCGTACATACATTTTGCAATATGATAATTATTGAGGAAACTGTCGTGTAAACCTGAGTGTTCTAAACGTATTGTAATTTTAAAATTTGTGAACAAATACTATCGCGAAAATAATTGTAATTCTAGAAACTCTATCATTCTTGTAACAATAATTTCTTGCTGGTGAGATCCTATATACTGACGATGATCAATGCTACTAACGTACTGAGCCATTTATTGCTGGCACTATTCCCTTGTCAGTGCAGTGGAAAATCCATCGCTCGTTTTTGCACTGCAAGTTGTGTCTTACACAGCAATTAATGACATTTTGGTGTCTCTTACACCATGAATATCCACAGGATTTGTTCCGGGGGTGACGCAAACGAGGCACTTTTTTCCAGTGGTGCAGCAAACGAGGCATGTTTCTCCCCAAAATAGCGATGCAGCTAAAAAACGTAGCTGTTAGCAAGAATATATTCATATACGTCACTTATCTGGATATCTGAATTATTCAGATACTAATTAAATAAATTACGCAGATATCTATAATCTACAATCTAGATAATCTGTATGTCCATGTAATAGACTGTCTTTATGAACCTCCTGCAAAATGAAGGGTTATTGTCGATTTTTTTCTGATGCTGTTGCCACATTCAAAATTCACCTGAAAATGCTGAGAAAAAATGTAGCTGTAGCGAAATTCTCGCTACAACTACAGGAATTTTGTAGCTTCGCTACCGCTACAACTACAATTTTAAAAATGTAGCGTCGCTACAGCTACAGCTACAAATTTTGTAGCTAGCTACAGTAGCGACGCTACAAGTAGCTCGCTACTTTTGACCACTGATTTTTGGTCAAGCGTGAAAGGTCGCGGGTTCAAATCCCACCCCTTTCTCTTTATTTATTTTTGTTTGCTGAACAGAGACCGTTGATATTAGAATATTTGAAAAATGAATGGGATGCACACTTGAGGGACATGTCTTCTGCGCATATTTCGCCGTAGAAGTTGCAGATTTCCAGTATTTAAGGTGAAAACATTTATTTGTAGTTATTGTTAATATGTTGTGTTAACACAGACATCATGATTAATTCACAAATCACATATATGTATTCAGGATGCAAAATGTAATGTTATTTAAGTTATGCATTGTTTGTTCTTCACTGACACCGAAAACATTGATTATTTGATTTCGATATACTAAAAAAAAATTATGTTAAGTAGTGATGTAGTGCAATACTATAACGAAGGAGAGCGTTTAATGAGTTCAAATTGCTAAGATTGGTAATTTTATGTCCGTTCCTTCTTAATGAATGTTGTCAATCCCCTCACCACCATCTTACCATCCGTCTAAAACTAAAAGTAAATCGCTAATTAACATAAGTAAATTGTTATTGCGACTGAGGCCGATTCGAAAAGATACTACTAATAAGTATTTATATAGTGAGTGACAAACAAAAAAAATCAAAACCTCATAATGACCGTTAATTCGTCACTGCTTTGTATCTAAAATGTTTGTCTTCTTTGAACAGAAAGTACGAGTATCAGATTGAACAAACTTTCTCCACTAACTTTGCAATATTCGAAACCACCATTACAGACTTAGCTTTACGTAACTTGATTCTGCGCATTCCACCTGGTATGTGATTTCCTCCTATCATCGAAATAACTTCCTCTTACTATTTCCTTTCTCGTGAAATACAGAGACCAATGTTAACTTCTTAGCACTGTAGATAAACTTTACATCCAACGATAAACTCCTGAGGTGGAGAATCGAACCTACGACCTCCCTCGTGAGAATCAAGCACGCTACCTCTTCTCCAGGTAGCTCATGTTAAAATTTGCTACCAGTCTGAAGAAGCCAAAAGAGAGAGGAAAGGGATATTCAACGTATGAAATATAAAATACGTGCGAAATTAAAACAATGGAAACCTTCCAAGATAATATACTAACGAACTTCAAACTATGAAAATCATATTGTCGTGGTGAAAAGCTGCAAGTCATTTTGGAAATATGAACTTGATTTTTTTCTGTATTATAAAGTGGAGATATGGGACGATATGATCTCTCAGCAAAAAAAAATAAGTAAGCCGCCTCCTTCCCTCCAACTTTTGCAATGGTCATAATTGGTAATTAGGGTCCGGAAGTTGATGAAAAATCAATATATTTTTTTGTGACCCTTAAAAACAATGCTTAACCTGATATCATGTCTGTTTCACTTCAGTTAGAGCCTGAAAACACTTTCTATTTTTTTTTTTTTTTTGCATTTTTCGGCCCTTTTTGGCTTTTAGTTTATTTGTCAGTATTGTTAACATTTTTTGTTGCATTTGTACTTATTTTTGAGGTTTATTGTTGTCCTCCCCTGTTGTTTCGTACATTTTAAATGCATTTACTAGTAACACTTACATATTTAGATTTCTTGACTTGGTCCTTTTAGCAAATTCACCATGAATCGAAAATACGGTCAATGGAAAAGCATAATATTATTCTTAAGTGCAATGTTTGGCAATGGATTAAAATACTTTGTGTGGAGATCTGCTTTGAGGTTCTTTTTCTGGACACTATTATGGCTTTAATCTGTAGTTTTAAAGTAAAATTAGTCACAATATTAAATACAATTACACTCTGGTATACGCGAAGCAGAACTGTATTTTCGGATGCTGGCTGACTACAGTATCATAGAAGGCCCACTCTGAAAGGAGATGAATTGGTTGATTTGGTGTTTTAAGTTAACTTTATGCATAGTAAGGCTAATCGGGACTGGGCCTACATTTTGAAGTGGGATCCGAACCACTACGTGCTTCCACCGGAAAGGAGATGAATGATTTATAAAGAAAAACCTTGAGGTATATTTTATGTAACCTTGAAGTAAACAAAGAAATCTATATTATCACTTAGTTGCTCTTTCCCCCTTTGCTTCAGTAGTTTCAACCACCAAACGACGGGCTTCATCGACTTATTAGATTACTTACTCTCTTGTAATTTATGACAAAGCATTTCCGGATGCAGAAAGATGCGATGTAAAGTCTGATGCGGGTAGTTTGAAACGTTGAATATATCATAATATTTGTGGTTGTATCATTTAAAAATCCGACGTATATTTTAGGTCCGTAGTGAATAACACAATCAAAGAACATCGTATCTGTGTGTGTGTGTGTGTATGATGGTATGTGTGTGTTGTTGTTGCTGTTGTTGTCGTTGTTTTAAGTCTACCTTATTCACAGATAGGCTAATCGGGACTGGACCTACAGTTTAAACAGGAATCCGAACCACTGTGCAATGAGCCTCAACCTGATATTAAAACGTCAAATGTGAAAAGATGGCAAAATGAGAACTGACTACCAGAAAAAGTGTACATAACCCCTCCCTTTTGAAAATCCTGGGCACGCCACTGTCCTCTTACTATTTCCTTTAACTTAGTGAAACACATAGATTGCTACCTTCATTTGGTGCAAAGGTACATAAACCTTAAACTTAAAACTCAGCTAGCTTATCTACAGGGTAGGGTTCTTTGTAGACAACGAAACCAGACAGGATGCCTTCCAATGGAGACGTTTAAACGAATATATTATTTAAAACAGGATACATGGAGTAAGACTATTTACATGATAAGCTACATTCTTCTATAATTTTCTCGTTTAGTCAATTTTCATCTCAATATTCTTCCTTCATTGTCTTCGTAATGGGCAGATCTGGATCGAAACTTCCTTCTCAATGGACAGTCTGGACTTCCCTCTTAATGGACGTTCTGGGTTGGGACTTCCTTCTTGATGGACGGCCTGGATCGGAACTTCCTTCTCAATGGACGGTCTGGATCTAGACTTCCTTCTTAATATGGACGATATGGACTTCCCTCTTAATGGACGTTCTGGATCGGGACTTCCTTCTTATCTTCTTTGTGAACTTCCCTCTGGATTTCAATTTATTTTTAGGTTTTGACTATTTTACGAATTCCTTTATCCTTTTCTAACTTTTTCCTCCAAGCTTTGGGAATAATACTAATATCCTCCCTTGGGGCTGCAATTGGAACGCGCCACCACTAACTAGGTACAACAGAGTGTATACTTGGTGCAGCCGATTGACATGCGCATCCAAGTAGGTGCTACAGTTAAACTGCGCAACCAAAAAGTGCTGTGGGGCGTCGATCGGAACGCGCTCGCCACTGATGTAAACAAAATTTCCCCTATAGGAATGGTAAATCAACCAAACAGATGCAATATCTGTTCAAAGACACAAACTTGTATCAGTGCTTTGACTTCCTTAATTTTCATATTAACTTACATGTGATCATTGATTTGATTTATAAGATATATATATTAATTTACTTCTTTCATATTTATTTTTTGTCTTCTTATAATATATTCTATTGTTTTTCATCTTTCCAATTTGCTTTGTTCTTATTTATAATTATTCATATACATTATGCCAATTCTTAACCTTGCACGCCTGGTGCTGCCATCTCTATTCGTCTTTGGCAAACTATTCACATTACTTGGTCCTATTGGGTACGTAACAAGATCAATGTTAATTTCCAAGCACAGTTCATAAAGTTGTCGCACAAGGTATACTCCCATTGTCGTCTGTAGTTTCCTAATGTCAATTTTGAAGTGGAAACGTATTCATGAAGGTTGTTTGAAGTAAACTTTATGCAGAGATAAGATATTCGGAACTGAAGCTAGTTTAAAGTGGAATCCAAGGCATTGAGCAATGTGCATCCACCGGGTATCGAACCCGGGACCCCTTGATTAGAACATCCAATTTCATTTATTGTTTTGGTTTACTGTAGTTCGATTTTCTGCCACTTTTGTCTAATCGCGAAAATGAGGATGAGTGATGATTTGGATGAAATTGATGAAGGGACACTCACAAAGAACACCCATGCCCGGCCGGTATTCGAAATCGGGACCCGGCGTCGAAGCACACTGTGATAACCAATCCGCCATGGAGGACGGCAACAGCGAGTTTAATAACCTATATTTATGTAAAATTCCTAATGTGTTGTAAACGTAACTTATGGAGAAAAAGATCTTAGCAATGACTGAATTTTGTTGAACTTGTGATGATTACTACGCGAGAGAAAAATTATCGAGGAATGCATAAATGCTTACACTGATATAATATAATCTTATATTACATTATAACAACATTTCGTAGTCAGTTAATAAAAAGATAAAAAGAAATAGGAAATGATGGGATTTGAACCAACGATGTTTCGTTTTTCACCAAAAGGCATAACAAGGCAACCGTCTAACCAATTGCTCCATGAGATTATTAACGAGAAGTTGTGGCACAGTTCCTAACCATTTTTTGCCACAGACGAAGAAAAAGACTCGCTTTATTGTTTATTTGCCAAGTGGGCCGGTGGTAGTGTATCAATTTAACGTGATGAATGTTTTGGATTAGATTCTTGTATAATTTTCTTTAACTTTTTGTATGAACTCGAGGAAAGAAATAATAAATTATTTAAATGAAGATGAAATAAAATATTTGAAATGGGCGAAAATAATATTTGTTAATGTTCAATTGTTAATTGTATTCCGGAAATTTATTTTCCGCTAGACTTTGTAAATTTTGTAATCATTTGACAAACATGTGAATATTAAATAGCCAACGTGTTACGTTGTACAAAATATTATGTCTATCGAAAGGGATATATTTTTCTAATTTGACTAAATAATCAAGAAACAAACAGAAAAATACTATTCAGAAGAAACACTTTTATTCATTTTTCTTGTACACGAAATAGAGCGATAATGATCATAAAAGCATGGAAAACGAAATATTTCTGGACAATTCGGACAACAAATAAAAGAGTAAATGTTCGTAAGAAATAAAATGGAAGAAATAATTGCTGGAGTTAAGGAACGGAAATTGAACCCAAAATTTTCGTGGCGTCAAAGATACGTTACACCAAATCAGCAGTCACTTGTTAGTCGGACAATATCGTGTTATGATGCGACATCATAGACATATCTGCTTGCCAAGTTAAAAATACATTTTCTTGAATAAGGTAGATACGTTACAGATATGGAATTACTATATAAGATCATAAATGGAAACATAAGATGTAGCATCCCACTCCACGAACTCTACCTTAGAGTGCCTAGACATAAAACACGGAGCAAGGAAACTTTCCACAATGCAACTCCCAGACTCTCTCATACGTTCATTATTCCATAGGCTACCGAACCAATTGAACATCATCTCAAACCAAGTAGATATATGTAGTTGATATTCGTATTTTATCACAAATGCAGAAAGAATTGTGCATAAGTTGTGAAAATAATGTGTTTACATTGGTACTCTTTTGGCTTGTGTACTTTAGTTTATTAGATTAAATTTTTTTTACACTAGTTTACTGTTGTACTGTTTCATTCCGTTTTAAAATTACTTCTAGTGTAATGGAAATTGTAATAAATAAAGAAAGAAAAAAATACCGAAAATTGGAATCTTTATATTGGGAACCAATTCACAAAGTTCTATCCGAAGGAAAATTTCCCAAATTTTGGCCTCTCCTTTTAATGTGCTTGTTACGAGAGGGAAAGAAACCGTTATTTCCCTTTCTGGTTGCAAATGTTCATTCCTGGGGGGGGGGGAGGGATGACCCTTTCTGATGACACCCAGATACGAACCTCTCTGTAACGCAGTACACCGTGGCGTTGCAGAGCAGAGTTTCAGTGTTTGGAAGTAAGTATGTAGTTACAAGTAGCAGTTACTTATTTGAGGAAATTGAACTGTAAGTAGTTACTTTTAAAAGTAGAAGAAAAGATAGAAGTAACGTTTCAACAGTTATTTTTACAGTTACTTCACGAAATTTAAACTGTTACGTGTCGTAAATTATGGACGATTTAGGACTTAAGGTGAGCTGGTACTCAGTATGTGCTGCGATACAAAGCCACCCTTTGTTACATTAATTCTTGCAAACAAGAGATGAAGAGGAAAAGAGAAAGATGTTCCTGTCGGTGGGCAGTCGGTACGCTCCAGGTGAAAGGCATTTGATGGTGACATGTTTCAAACAAGTTACAATGGAAAAGAGTATAATTAGTTGTTTCGAGTAGATCGTAAGCCCAATATCCTGCATAGCAATGTGTGTAATAAAATATGTTAAAATCAGAAAGAGGTACATTTCACGGTATTGGAAACGAGAACCGAACGGAATTGAGGGCGTTTTTCTTTTGTGGAACAATTTGTAAGGCGTGGTCAAAACTTGCTACTCATTGCTGCCGTTTCTACGTTTGAAAAAAAAGTAAAGGATGATTTTTGACAATAGATGGTAAAACGAAAAGAAATGGCCGAAAAAAAGAAAAAACCTCAGCATGCGGAACTAGAATTGGCAAAGAGAACAACATGCTACCCCAAGACCAGCCTCTCAGAGGTAGATCGTATGGTTTGATGGTAGTGTGGCTTCTCTGTATATCTAACATGAATTCCCTTAAAGGGCAAAAACGAAGAAGACGTTGTATTGAGAGTATTCAAAGAGCGACGAAATCTCGAAATCCCCCGTTGGGAACAATGTCCCCAGTGAATTGATATGTGAGATTTGCCGATATGCACCACAATTTGTCAGGGTGAGGAAAGGAAGTGATCTGGAGTGACACTTTTTGAGGGCCAGGTACTTATACCAATGGCTAGCAAACAGGTTCCGTTTCCGGTGCTCTGAGAAATTCCCTCGCGCAGCGTGGATTTTCCCGCACTGGCGCACGATCGTAGAGTCGTCACTGGTTTCCCGCCATTGGACGCCCAAGCTGCTAATATTTCTGGATTGCAGTAAATAGAATGAAATGCGCCCATCGGGGAATGTAGGTAGCATTGGCCCAACTTGACTCTCGTTTCGCAGTGTACAACGTTTCCACTCAAAAGCAACGCATGTGGGTTTACGGAATACCTTTTCATATAAGTGTGTATTGCAGAAATAGAAAAGAGGCCACATAAGGAGGAAAACGTGTAAAATTGCAGAAGTGGATACATTTCGCGAAACGAAATTGTTCCACCAAAAGGTGCCCGTTGCACACACCGCGAATGCCTCGGTACGGGTTTAAACGAACGGGAGACAAGCTGTGACGCTGTATTGAGCGTTGCGAATGGTTGTGGAGAAAAGTGATATGAAAGAAAGATAGGCACACAGAGGGCAATTTGAGGTGTGCATGTGTGAATCGCCTTACCTAAAGTGACAAATGAACATTGCAAATTACCTAGAGAAATCGAGGATATGGTTCATGTGTGGGCGAGCCTCTGTGCTGGAGTGGTCAGTGTTAAGCGTTACGAAGAGAGGGAAGTTGTAAATATAGAAAATGTTCCATCCTGCCATCCATCGTCGCGATTATCCGAAATTGTAGTAACGCGACGTAAAGGGAAGTGAAAGAAGTAGAATAAGCTTTTCAATGGAAATGTCGCATGTTCTGTAGGCAACTAAATATCCGATGTATTAACATTGCACAAATCCAAAATATGAAACACATTTTTGGGTAAATCGTTTTTTTTTTTTTTTTTTTTGCATTCGATAAGGTCTGCCGTTCCCGACTGTACTGCAATGCCGGGCCGACAGGTGGTGAGGGTGTGGCAAGCCACGACCGCCTCACCTGTTTCCAAAAATCAGTTTAATATACTGGACCTGCAATGCAGGTCGTATCAGATATTAAGCTGATAAGAACAGATACTACACTTTGATCTTAGCCAAAAGGCCGAGAAGCGATGGGTTTCATTGCAAAAAGTGTCAAAATGAACGTGAACAACAGCTTACCTGGCCGTGGGAGTCACAGTTCCGTTGACCCTGCAGATTTATCACAAGATTTCTGATCACAAGTGAACATGTATTTAAACGCAGCCCAGAAGGACACATTTAATTGATATGTGAGATTTGTCGATATGCACCACAATTTGTCAGGGTGAGGAAAGGAAGTGATCTGGAGTGACACTTTTTGAGGGCCAGGTACTTATACCAATGGCTAGCAAACAGGTTCCGTTTCCGGTGCTCTGAGAAATTCCCTCGCGCAGCGTGGATTTTCCCGCACTGGCGCACGATCGTAGAGTCGTCACTGGTTTCCCGCCATTGGACGCCCAAGCTGCTAATATTTCTGGATTGCAGTAAATAGAATGAAATGCGCCCATCGGGGAATGTAGGTAGCATTGGCCCAACTTGACTCTCGTTTCGCAGTGTACAACGTTTCCACTCAAAAGCAACGCATGTGGGTTTACGGAATACCTTTTCATATAAGTGTGTATTGCAGAAATAGAAAAGAGGCCACATAAGGAGGAAAACGTGTAAAATTGCAGAAGTGGATACATTTCGCGAAACGAAATTGTTCCACCAAAAGGTGCCCGTTGCACACACCGCGAATGCCTCGGTACGGGTTTAAACGAACGGGAGACAAGCTGTGACGCTGTATTGAGCGTTGCGAATGGTTGTGGAGAAAAGTGATATGAAAGAAAGATAGGCACACAGAGGGCAATTTGAGGTGTGCATGTGTGAATCGCCTTACCTAAAGTGACAAATGAACATTGCAAATTACCTAGAGAAATCGAGGATATGGTTCATGTGTGGGCGAGCCTCTGTGCTGGAGTGGTCAGTGTTAAGCGTTACGAAGAGAGGGAAGTTGTAAATATAGAAAATGTTCCATCCTGCCATCCATCGTCGCGATTATCCGAAATTGTAGTAACGCGACGTAAAGGGAAGTGAAAGAAGTAGAATAAGCTTTTCAATGGAAATGTCGCATGTTCTGTAGGCAACTAAATATCCGATGTATTAACATTGCACAAATCCAAAATATGAAACACATTTTTGGGTAAATCGTTTTTTTTTTTTTTTTTTTTGCATTCGATAAGGTCTGCCGTTCCCGACTGTACTGCAATGCCGGGCCGACAGGTGGTGAGGGTGTGGCAAGCCACGACCGCCTCACCTGTTTCCAAAAATCAGTTTAATATACTGGACCTGCAATGCAGGTCGTATCAGATATTAAGCTGATAAGAACAGATACTACACTTTGATCTTAGCCAAAAGGCCGAGAAGCGATGGGTTTCATTGCAAAAAGTGTCAAAATGAACGTGAACAACAGCTTACCTGGCCGTGGGAGTCACAGTTCCGTTGACCCTGCAGATTTATCACAAGATTTCTGATCACAAGTGAACATGTATTTAAACGCAGCCCAGAAGGACACATTTAATTGATATGTGAGATTTGTCGATATGCACCACAATTTGTCAGGGTGAGGAAAGGAAGTGATCTGGAGTGACACTTTTTGAGGGCCAGGTACTTATACCAATGGCTAGCAAACAGGTTCCGTTTCCGGTGCTCTGAGAAATTCCCTCGCGCAGCGTGGATTTTCCCGCACTGGCGCACGATCGTAGAGTCGTCACTGGTTTCCCGCCATTGGACGCCCAAGCTGCTAATATTTCTGGATTGCAGTAAATAGAATGAAATGCGCCCATCGGGGAATGTAGGTAGCATTGGCCCAACTTGACTCTCGTTTCGCAGTGTACAACGTTTCCACTCAAAAGCAACGCATGTGGGTTTACGGAATACCTTTTCATATAAGTGTGTATTGCAGAAATAGAAAAGAGGCCACATAAGGAGGAAAACGTGTAAAATTGCAGAAGTGGATACATTTCGCGAAACGAAATTGTTCCACCAAAAGGTGCCCGTTGCACACACCGCGAATGCCTCGGTACGGGTTTAAACGAACGGGAGACAAGCTGTGACGCTGTATTGAGCGTTGCGAATGGTTGTGGAGAAAAGTGATATGAAAGAAAGATAGGCACACAGAGGGCAATTTGAGGTGTGCATGTGTGAATCGCCTTACCTAAAGTGACAAATGAACATTGCAAATTACCTAGAGAAATCGAGGATATGGTTCATGTGTGGGCGAGCCTCTGTGCTGGAGTGGTCAGTGTTAAGCGTTACGAAGAGAGGGAAGTTGTAAATATAGAAAATGTTCCATCCTGCCATCCATCGTCGCGATTATCCGAAATTGTAGTAACGCGACGTAAAGGGAAGTGAAAGAAGTAGAATAAGCTTTTCAATGGAAATGTCGCATGTTCTGTAGGCAACTAAATATCCGATGTATTAACATTGCACAAATCCAAAATATGAAACACATTTTTGGGTAAATCGTTTTTTTTTTTTTTTTTTTTGCATTCGATAAGGTCTGCCGTTCCCGACTGTACTGCAATGCCGGGCCGACAGGTGGTGAGGGTGTGGCAAGCCACGACCGCCTCACCTGTTTCCAAAAATCAGTTTAATATACTGGACCTGCAATGCAGGTCGTATCAGATATTAAGCTGATAAGAACAGATACTACACTTTGATCTTAGCCAAAAGGCCGAGAAGCGATGGGTTTCCTTCTTACCACACTCTTCAATTCACCCAATGCCACTCTTTGGACATTCACATCAGGAGTCGTCAGCAATCTATATGCACGGACAATGCTCGAAATATCAACCAGTTCACTCAGGGGCAGAATGCCAGCACCACCCTTATCCGTGGACATAAAAACTATTTCGGGACTAGCCCGAGCTGGCAAGTTAAGCCACTTCTTAACCAGTCGCTTCAAAGCCGAGTCAATTTCTCTGAAGTTCTTTTTCATTATAAGTGAACCCCTAAGAGAATGCTGAAAGCGAGGCAAAATGAAGGACCTTATTGCATCAATTTTTTGCCACGGGGCAAGAAGACTAACATCTATTTTCTGCAGGTCTTCCGTGGCTTTAATTAGGGTTTCATCCGGACTTAAATTTGATTTGAAACCTGCCGGGATTCCCAAATAGCAATATATTTCCCCCTCCTTCAGAACCCTCATAGGGTTACCTCCAAGGAGAAAAGTAGAACCCTCTACTCTTCTTTTACCTTTACAGTTGACATGTAATGATGCGCATTTTGGAGGTTTAAACTTCAAACCGATGGAATCAGCTGTTTTATGAGCTACGGTTAGCAATTCCTGCATCAAAGCGGATGATTTAGCAATGACGACTAGGTCGTCGGCATATGCTAAACATGAGTATGAGTCACCAAGAAGTTTGTAGCCATGAGAGTCACTAACAGAAGTTAACTGACTAATAATAGACTCCATAGCGATATTAAAAAGGACAGGGCTAAGAGGACAGCCCTGTTTAACCCCAGCAGAGATTGGAATGTCCTTGGTATACCCAGTACTACTTCTAATTCGAGTGGTAGAATTAGAGTACATATCCTTAATGATAGTTAAGATACGATCAGGAAAACCAAATTTACGTAGGCTATCTAGGATGTGCTTATGAGGGACCGAGTTAAAGGCATTCGCCAAGTCGAGCCAAGCTACCACCACCTCTTTGTTATTTCTCCGTGCGTCATTGATAGCAGCCTGTATAATGAAGTTATGCTCAACACATCCCTCATAAGGCCGAAACCCTTTCTGAACACCTGAGAGAATTTCATTCCTTTCACAGAATTGAGAAATTCGATCTGAAATGACACCAGCATAAAGTTTCGAAATGGTGTTGCCAAGTGTAATCGGACGCCAATTATCCAAGATCTGCTTATCACCCTTTTTGTAAACTAATACCGTGTTTGATTTCTTCCAGCTGGCAGGAATACGATTCGCGTTCAGACATCTATTAAAGATGTATGTCAGTACAATACAGCCCGAATCATACTTCTTCAGAGCAGCATAAGAAACCCCATCAGGCCCAGGACTGGTATTTGCAGTTTTACCAAGTCTTTTTCTAACTTCATCGCAAGTAATTGGTCTGAGAGACATGTCATTGTTATCGTCACACACTTCCTCACCCTCGTCAGACGGCTCATTACCTTCTTCTGAGTTTAAATTATCAGGTAAGTCCAGATTAACCATCCTTTTACTTTTAAAGAGATCTTCAAAGTGCTTCTGAATCTCGGCAGCTTCTACCTCACAATATTGTGAGGATTGATTTAGGATGGAGTTAACCGCTTTCTTTTTGTTCACTCTAAATAATTTTTGTATTTTGGAAGCCTTCTGAGCATCAAATCTAGGGCCATTATTACGCCGATTAAACCTTCCGTCTCTAATGTTGGATCTTTGGGCAGAAGGATTAGCTCTCGGGTGTACATAGCTGGTATGAGTAGACCTACTGCTGTTGTTATTATTTTGAGGCTGATTAATTTCATTTGACTTGGGTTTCATAGCCAATATAAGTCCATCGACAGTCACCTCAAAGTCTTCAAAATCAACAGCCTCTCTCAGCAATGTCAACCAATGGGATTGGAAGTTGGTTAGCTTTATTTCATTGTCATTCCTTATGTCAGCTGGTCGGTCAATTAAAGGGGCAGATTCCGGAGCAGCAATAAATTCATCAAGGATTATGTATTCCTCTCCGTCAACGACCATAATTTCCCCCTGTAAAGTCTGATCAATAGCAGTGGCCTGTGAAGAATTAGCTAGAGGGGAGAGAGAGAGGTTCAAATCCATATCAAGCGCCCTCTCGGAACACTGATTAGAGCCCAAATTATTACTAGATGAGACCCGGTTGGTCACAACATCCAACTCTATATCAATCAAACCGGTCTCTTCAACAGTATAAGTCTGAACACCAGAGGCATTAAAGGGAGACACATTGTTAGAGTCATCAGGATAAACATTATCCGTACTAGAACCAAATGATTCATTTATAATCCTGAACTTTTCACCATTGACCCTAACTCCACTACTCGTGGTTTCTACATTATGATCGTTATAAGTGACTTGCCTCAATTCTGATGGGTTGGGGTCCGACTGGATGATGGGTCCCTCTAGAGAGTCAGAGAGGCAGCCATCCAGCTGATCCATATCATGCGCCCTCTCGGAGCACTGATTAGAGCCCAAATTATTACTAGATGAAACCCAGTTGGTCACAACATCCAACTCTAAATCAATCAAACCGGTCTCTTCAACAGTGTAAGTCTGAACACCTGGGGCATTAAAGGGAGGCACATTGTTAGAGTCATCAGGATAAACATAATCCGTACTAGAACCAAATGTTTCATTTATAATCCTGAAATTTTCACCATTGACCCTAACTCCGCTACTCGTGGTTTCTACATCATGGTCGTTATAAGTGACTTGCCTCAATTCTGGTGGGTTGGGGTCCGACTGGATGATGGGTCCCTCTAGAGAGTCCGAAAGGTAGCCATCCAGCTGAGCATCACTGATGTCCTGGGCTTCTGGGATGGTCACCAGTTTACTAGAGTCCAGAGGACGACTCCACAACGCAATATCTTTGCTATTGCCTTCAATCCCGGTAACTTGAATTGGGATAGGGGTAGAGGTGGCAACAACTAAATTCTCCTTGTCAAGCACATGAGTATCAGACGGGTTATCGTCATCGTCATTAACAGTCAAGAACTCGTTATTGTCCTCAAACAGTAAGCTTCCGTTGATCATCCCTACATAGCTTTTATTACCCGTAATGCTTAAAGTATCATTAATAGTCACATTATTCTCGACTACCAAATCTTCAACTACACCTAGGGGACTATCACTAACACACTCTTCACATGAGCTTTTACAGACCTTAAAGTGTGATTTTCCTTGTTTTAATAAGTCAAATAGTAACCCACATTTCGAACATTTAAAGGTCAGCAAAGTACCTTTATGGTATTTTTTGACATGTTTATATAGGTCATTGTGAGTTTTATATTCACCGAAGGTACCCCTTTTGGCAGAGCCACTAGCAATATTAGTAAAGCATTTGGTGCATTTAAATGTAGAAGGAAGAGGAATTTCAAGAATCACACTATCCTCTTCCATTGTTGATCGACACGAGCTAACAGACATATTAGAACAACAAAATAAGAATATTATAGTTCTTAGTTATAAACGATAACTATACCCGCTCTTAAAGATGGGATCTTCATCATCGGTCCGGTCCAGTCCGCCATTAAGTCCCGCTGCAGTCTTCAAGGTAACAGAGGCCAAATCTCTTGACAGGGCAAGTTCACTGCTGGAAGCGGCCTTCGCTGGTATGCCCCAGACCTAGGCAACACACCCCAGAATGACACGGACTGGCTCCTCACTGGATCGCAGTCCACCTCCTTTAGTCGGAGCTGGCTCCCCGCCGGATGGCAGTCCACCCCTCCTATCAGGGGCTGGCACGTCCCTGAAACTTCGGCGAAACGGGGGCTGGCTCCCTGCTGGATGGTACTCCTCCAGAGCTTCGGCGATACGGGTGCTGGTTCCCCGCTGGATGGTACGCCTCAGCACGCCTCTGAAACCTCGGAAGAACGGGGGCTGAATCCCCGCTGGATGGTACGCCCCTGGAGCTTCGGCGGCACAGGGGCTGGAACCCCGCTGGATGGTACTCCTCAGCACGCCTCTGGAATCTCGGAAGAACGGGGGCTGGATCCCCGCTGGATAGTACGCCTCAGGAGCTTCGGCGGGACAGGGGCTGGTTCCCTGCTGGATGGTACTCCTCCAGAGCTTCGGCGATACGGGTGCTGGTTCCCCGCTGGATGGTACGCCTCAGCACACCTCTGGAACCTCGGAAGAACGGGGGCTGAATCCCCGCTGGATGGTACGCCCCTGGAGCTTCGGCGGCACAGGGGCTGGAACCCCGCTGGATGGTACGCCTCAGCACGCCTCTGGAACCTCGGAAGAACGGGGGCTGGATACCCGCTGGATGGTACGCCTCAGCACGACTCTGGAACCTCGGAAGAACGGGGGCTGGATCCCCGCTGGATGGTACGCCTCAGGAGCTTCGGCGGGACAGGGGCTGGTTCCCTGCTGGATGGCAGTCCACCTCTACCAGTCAGGGCCAGCTCGCCTCTGGAACCTCGGAAGAACGAGGGCTGGATCTCCGCTGGTTGGTACGCCTCTGGAGTATTTCGGCGAGATGAGGGCTGGCACCTGCTGAATGGCAGTCAACTTTTCTTCAAGTACTATAACAGAGAAAACACGAATGTAAGCTAAAAGACAAAAAAAAATACGCAGTTAGAGACTGTTCAGCCAAGGCCCGTCTCTTTTAAGTATATGCCCAAAAATATCAAAGTGTAGCCCGTTATTAATAATTAAGCTGATAAGAACAGATAAAAAAACTTTATTACAGAAAATGCTGAACGAAGTTCAGAATATACAGCTCACCTATTTTAAAATGAGATTTCAAGTTGCACAGCCTTAGCTGGCAGTATAGACATAATATTAGGACAGAGTTATAAAATCCAATCAAAATCAGGTATTGTAAAATACAAATCAATTATTGAATTAGAAGATCAAGTTCAAGTTCATTAACTACGTCATCAATTCATAACATATCCAGTATAACCAATATGAGTATCGCTAAATATTCATAAACCATTTGAGTTTATGCCTCATACGCTTAAATAGTTCAAATTTAACATATGAACATTAACCCCACTACAACTAGGAGTTAAATTTGTCAATCTTCAAAGATGACAACGTATGCTATACTAAATAATCTCATAAGATACAACCATAAAATAAGCAAGCGAGACTTCAACCTTAGATCAAATATTCAAAAACACTAAAGGCAAGTTAAAACCAATAAGATTTAGCAATTGCATAAGTGTACAGCATTAGATATATCGTTGCGGGACCATATACATAACAAATTGGCCGTATGATAACCATAAGAGTCATGTGTCAGGTGAATATATTTCTAAAAAATTAATCCAGAATATTAAGTAACGTATAATCACGATAATAACTCTACTTAGTTTGACATACAATAATTACAGAGCCATTAGTAAATGACTATCCTCCATCCTATGATATAGGATCACTCAATTTAAAATACAATAATCATACGACTGTTCATCATAAAGGCAGTTTACATCATTAAATAAAGTAAATTTGCATTCATTGCATACAATTCATTTATAACACAATAAGTGGAAATTCACAAGTAGATAATAAACTCAAAGACACCGAAAAACAAATAAAATACAATATGATTTGCAGTTGCATAGACTTTGAGCAGAATATAATCCAATAATTAAATGAATATAGTGGCCTTTAACCAAATAAAATTCAATCATGCCATGGACATATAATAATATACAAACGTTAAATTATAATTAAAATTATATAAAAGTTATAGGTCCACTACTTGAAATATTCAAACAACCCTTAATCAGTAAGGCCGCTTACAATATTTAAAATATAGCTAATTTACATTTATTAGCATATAATTCATTAATAACCGATTGGCCAAGATAAAACAAAAGGCTAACATTAATATCCTACAGGGCCAGTCCAATATTACAGCTTCCCGGTAACATGCTCGGTAGGATATAGGTCATATCAGGTTTAAGACTGGTAAAGTCAATCTACTACTACTTACACAAAACAAGTCACCAGTTAATGAAATCGTCAGTAATTATACTTCAAGAGTTCAACAGGTAGGAAGGTAAAATCTTAGTACTGTCTAGCCCCTGTTATATGCTCAATAAAAATATCCCTGGACCATTTAATAGTGTCGCTCACAATAAGCCTCTTCATTAGGCCTGAGTATCGATCACTAATGCCCAATGCTCTAATAATACTATCGTTGGCCGGGTCCCATGTTCCAAGGGCTCCAACAACTAGAGCATCACATGTGACCCGCCACCCTTTTGCAATAAGTTGGTCAGCAAGCGATTCGTATTTTAGTTGTTTAAGCATTCGAACAGCTTCAAGAGATTCCTTCCTGTTGTCAAATGGTACAGCTACATCCACAATGTGACACGACTTTTTCTCATTAGAATATGCAACTATGTCAGGCCTTAGTGTGCTATTGCACCCCTCAACTCTTTTATTAATATTAATGATGGAGAATTTGGATGCAATCGCTTTAGCTATACGCTCTTGAATTGCATTGTGGCGCAGCTGCCATGCAGCAGAATGAAGTCTGCAGTGGTTGATCACATGAGGCAAAGTTTCGACAGCGTACCCACATCGCCTACACCTTTTATCTCCTTGTCCGTATCTAGTAGTACCATTTAATTTTACGGTTCCCAGACGAGCCTGGTGTATAAATCTCCAATCTGCAAAGCGGGTATATTTACCCTCCCTAACAAAGTGATTGGAGAAGTAGGAGGCTGAAGAAATGTCCATTACTTTTCCTTGGTCAGGCTTCTTTTTGATTTTAACCAAGTAAAACTCTTGAGCAGCTTTTCTGAGCATTGATTGTAAATAGCCACGTGAAGATTCATCAACAATTATTTTGTTTCCACTAGAGGGACAAGTAAATCTAATCTCCAGGGAATTTCTGTTGTTATTGAACGACCATTCAATGTTGAATTGCTTCTTCAGTAACACAGTTGACTTTCTGCAGTAGGACCAGGTAGAAGAAGTATCACCTCCATCTCTGGAAAACTCCTCATCATTCCTGCCATTCAAGTAATCAGTCAACTCAGACCATGAGGGATCCTTCCTAATTTTCCTTCTTACCACACTCTTCAATTCACCCAATGCCACTCTTTGGACATTCACATCAGGAGTCGTCAGCAATCTATATGCACGGACAATGCCCGAAATATCAACCAGTTCACTCAGGGGCAGAATGCCAGCACCACCCTTATCCGTGGACATAAAAACTATTTCGGGACTAGCCCGAGCTGGCAAGTTAAGCCACTTCTTAACCAGTCGCTTCAAAGCCGAGTCAATTTCTCTGAAGTTCTTTTTCATTATAAGTGAACCCCTAAGAGAATGCTGAAAGCGAGGCAAAATGAAGGACCTTATTGCATCAATTTTTTGCCACGGGGCAAGAAGACTAACATCTATTTTCTGCAGGTCTTCCGTGGCTTTAATTAGGGTTTCATCCGGACTTGAATTTGATTTGAAACCTGCCGGGATTCCCAAATAGCAATATATTTCCCCCTCCTTCAGAACCCTCATAGGGTTACCTCCAAGGAGAAAAGTAGAACCCTCTACTCTTCTTTTACCTTTACAGTTGACATGTAAAGATGCGCATTTTGGAGGTTTAAACTTCAAACCGATGGAATCAGCTGTTTTATGAGCTACGGTTAGCAATTCCTGCATCAAAGCGGATGATTTAGCAATGACGACTAGGTCGTCGGCATATGCTAAACATGAGTATGAATCACCAAGAAGTTTGTAGCCATGAGAGTCACTAACAGAAGTTAACTGACTAATAATAGACTCCATAGCGATATTAAAAAGGACAGGGCTAAGAGGACAGCCCTGTTTAACCCCAGCAGAGATTGGAATGTCCTTGGTATACCCAGTACTACTTCTAATTCGAGTGGTAGAATTAGAGTACATATCCTTAATGATAGTTAAGATACGATCAGGAAAACCAAATTTACGTAGGCTATCTAGGATGTGCTTATGAGGGACCGAGTTAAAGGCATTCGCCAAGTCGAGCCAAGCTACCACCACCTCTTTGTTATTTCTCCGTGCGTCATTGATAGCAGCCTGTATAATGAAGTTATGCTCAACACATCCCTCATAAGGCCGAAACCCTTTCTGAACACCTGAGAGAATTTCATTCCTTTCACAGAATTGAGAAATTCGATCTGAAATGACACCAGCATAAAGTTTCGAAATGGTGTTGCCAAGTGTAATCGGACGCCAATTATCCAAGATCTGCTTATCACCCTTTTTGTAAACTAATACCGTGTTTGATTTCTTCCAGCTGGCAGGAATACGATTCGCGTTCAGACATCTATTAAAGATGTATGTCAGTACAATACAGCCCGAATCATACTTCTTCAGAGCAGCATAAGAAACCCCATCAGGCCCAGGACTGGTATTTGCAGTTTTACCAAGTCTTTTTCTAACTTCATCGCAAGTAATTGGTCTGAGAGACATGTCATTGTTATCGTCACACACTTCCTCACCCTCGTCAGACGGCTCATTACCTTCTTCTGAGTTTAAATTATCAGGTAAGTCCAGATTAACCATCCTTTTACTTTTAAAGAGATCTTCAAAGTGCTTCTGAATCTCGGCAGCTTCAACCTCACAATATTGTGAGGATTGATTTAGGATGGAGTTAACCGCTTTCTTTTTGTTCACTCTAAATAATTTTTGTATTTTGGAAGCCTTCTGAGCATCAAATCTAGGGCCATTATTACGCCGATTAAACCTTCCGTCTCTAATGTTGGATCTTTGGGCAGAAGGATTAGCTCTCGGGTGTACATAGCTGGTATGAGTAGACCTACTGCTGTTGTTATTATTTTGAGGCTGATTAATTTCATTTGACTTGGGTTTCATAGCCACACTTTGATCTTAGCCAAAAGGCCGAGAAGCGATGGGTTTCATTGCAAAAAGTGTCAAAATGAACGTGAACAACAGCTTACCTGGCCGTGGGAGTCACAGTTCCGTTGACCCTGCAGATTTATCACAAGATTTCTGATCACAAGTGAACATGTATTTAAACGCAGCCCAGAAGGACACATTTAATTGATATGTGAGATTTGTCGATATGCACCACAATTTGTCAGGGTGAGGAAAGGAAGTGATCTGGAGTGACACTTTTTGAGGGCCAGGTACTTATACCAATGGCTAGCAAACAGGTTCCGTTTCCGGTGCTCTGAGAAATTCCCTCGCGCAGCGTGGATTTTCCCGCACTGGCGCACGATCGTAGAGTCGTCACTGGTTTCCCGCCATTGGACGCCCAAGCTGCTAATATTTCTGGATTGCAGTAAATAGAATGAAATGCGCCCATCGGGGAATGTAGGTAGCATTGGCCCAACTTGACTCTCGTTTCGCAGTGTACAACGTTTCCACTCAAAAGCAACGCATGTGGGTTTACGGAATACCTTTTCATATAAGTGTGTATTGCAGAAATAGAAAAGAGGCCACATAAGGAGGAAAACGTGTAAAATTGCAGAAGTGGATACATTTCGCGAAACGAAATTGTTCCACCAAAAGGTGCCCGTTGCACACACCGCGAATGCCTCGGTACGGGTTTAAACGAACGGGAGACAAGCTGTGACGCTGTATTGAGCGTTGCGAATGGTTGTGGAGAAAAGTGATATGAAAGAAAGATAGGCACACAGAGGGCAATTTGAGGTGTGCATGTGTGAATCGCCTTACCTAAAGTGACAAATGAACATTGCAAATTACCTAGAGAAATCGAGGATATGGTTCATGTGTGGGCGAGCCTCTGTGCTGGAGTGGTCAGTGTTAAGCGTTACGAAGAGAGGGAAGTTGTAAATATAGAAAATGTTCCATCCTGCCATCCATCGTCGCGATTATCCGAAATTGTAGTAACGCGACGTAAAGGGAAGTGAAAGAAGTAGAATAAGCTTTTCAATGGAAATGTCGCATGTTCTGTAGGCAACTAAATATCCGATGTATTAACATTGCACAAATCCAAAATATGAAACACATTTTTGGGTAAATCGTTTTTTTTTTTTTTTTTTTTGCATTCGATAAGGTCTGCCGTTCCCGACTGTACTGCAATGCCGGGCCGACAGGTGGTGAGGGTGTGGCAAGCCACGACCGCCTCACCTGTTTCCAAAAATCAGTTTAATATACTGGACCTGCAATGCAGGTCGTATCAGATATTAAGCTGATAAGAACAGATACTACACTTTGATCTTAGCCAAAAGGCCGAGAAGCGATGGGTTTCATTGCAAAAAGTGTCAAAATGAACGTGAACAACAGCTTACCTGGCCGTGGGAGTCACAGTTCCGTTGACCCTGCAGATTTATCACAAGATTTCTGATCACAAGTGAACATGTATTTAAACGCAGCCCAGAAGGACACATTTAATTGATATGTGAGATTTGTCGATATGCACCACAATTTGTCAGGGTGAGGAAAGGAAGTGATCTGGAGTGACACTTTTTGAGGGCCAGGTACTTATACCAATGGCTAGCAAACAGGTTCCGTTTCCGGTGCTCTGAGAAATTCCCTCGCGCAGCGTGGATTTTCCCGCACTGGCGCACGATCGTAGAGTCGTCACTGGTTTCCCGCCATTGGACGCCCAAGCTGCTAATATTTCTGGATTGCAGTAAATAGAATGAAATGCGCCCATCGGGGAATGTAGGTAGCATTGGCCCAACTTGACTCTCGTTTCGCAGTGTACAACGTTTCCACTCAAAAGCAACGCATGTGGGTTTACGGAATACCTTTTCATATAAGTGTGTATTGCAGAAATAGAAAAGAGGCCACATAAGGAGGAAAACGTGTAAAATTGCAGAAGTGGATACATTTCGCGAAACGAAATTGTTCCACCAAAAGGTGCCCGTTGCACACACCGCGAATGCCTCGGTACGGGTTTAAACGAACGGGAGACAAGCTGTGACGCTGTATTGAGCGTTGCGAATGGTTGTGGAGAAAAGTGATATGAAAGAAAGATA
The DNA here is from genome assembly GCF_977018435.1 of Lepisma saccharinum. Classification (NCBI taxonomy): domain Eukaryota; kingdom Metazoa; phylum Arthropoda; class Insecta; order Zygentoma; family Lepismatidae; genus Lepisma; species Lepisma saccharinum. The sequence continues at coordinate 22,860,396 of NC_139231.1, read as the reverse complement.
GGCACACAGAGGGCAATTTGAGGTGTGCATGTGTGAATCGCCTTACCTAAAGTGACAAATGAACATTGCAAATTACCTAGAGAAATCGAGGATATGGTTCATGTGTGGGCGAGCCTCTGTGCTGGAGTGGTCAGTGTTAAGCGTTACGAAGAGAGGGAAGTTGTAAATATAGAAAATGTTCCATCCTGCCATCCATCGTCGCGATTATCCGAAATTGTAGTAACGCGACGTAAAGGGAAGTGAAAGAAGTAGAATAAGCTTTTCAATGGAAATGTCGCATGTTCTGTAGGCAACTAAATATCCGATGTATTAACATTGCACAAATCCAAAATATGAAACACATTTTTGGGTAAATCGTTTTTTTTTTTTTTTTTTTTGCATTCGATAAGGTCTGCCGTTCCCGACTGTACTGCAATGCCGGGCCGACAGGTGGTGAGGGTGTGGCAAGCCACGACCGCCTCACCTGTTTCCAAAAATCAGTTTAATATACTGGACCTGCAATGCAGGTCGTATCAGATATTAAGCTGATAAGAACACACAAGATTTCTGATCACAAGTGAACATGTATTTAAACGCAGCCCAGAAGGACACATTTAATTGATATGTGAGATTTGTCGATATGCACCACAATTTGTCAGGGTGAGGAAAGGAAGTGATCTGGAGTGACACTTTTTGAGGGCCAGGTACTTATACCAATGGCTAGCAAACAGGTTCCGTTTCCGGTGCTCTGAGAAATTCCCTCGCGCAGCGTGGATTTTCCCGCACTGGCGCACGATCGTAGAGTCGTCACTGGTTTCCCGCCATTGGACGCCCAAGCTGCTAATATTTCTGGATTGCAGTAAATAGAATGAAATGCGCCCATCGGGGAATGTAGGTAGCATTGGCCCAACTTGACTCTCGTTTCGCAGTGTACAACGTTTCCACTCAAAAGCAACGCATGTGGGTTTACGGAATACCTTTTCATATAAGTGTGTATTGCAGAAATAGAAAAGAGGCCACATAAGGAGGAAAACGTGTAAAATTGCAGAAGTGGATACATTTCGCGAAACGAAATTGTTCCACCAAAAGGTGCCCGTTGCACACACCGCGAATGCCTCGGTACGGGTTTAAACGAACGGGAGACAAGCTGTGACGCTGTATTGAGCGTTGCGAATGGTTGTGGAGAAAAGTGATATGAAAGAAAGATAGGCACACAGAGGGCAATTTGAGGTGTGCATGTGTGAATCGCCTTACCTAAAGTGACAAATGAACATTGCAAATTACCTAGAGAAATCGAGGATATGGTTCATGTGTGGGCGAGCCTCTGTGCTGGAGTGGTCAGTGTTAAGCGTTACGAAGAGAGGGAAGTTGTAAATATAGAAAATGTTCCATCCTGCCATCCATCGTCGCGATTATCCGAAATTGTAGTAACGCGACGTAAAGGGAAGTGAAAGAAGTAGAATAAGCTTTTCAATGGAAATGTCGCATGTTCTGTAGGCAACTAAATATCCGATGTATTAACATTGCACAAATCCAAAATATGAAACACATTTTTGGGTAAATCGTTTTTTTTTTTTTTTTTTTTGCATTCGATAAGGTCTGCCGTTCCCGACTGTACTGCAATGCCGGGCCGACAGGTGGTGAGGGTGTGGCAAGCCACGACCGCCTCACCTGTTTCCAAAAATCAGTTTAATATACTGGACCTGCAATGCAGGTCGTATCAGATATTAAGCTGATAAGAACAGATACTACACTTTGATCTTAGCCAAAAGGCCGAGAAGCGATGGGTTTCATTGCAAAAAGTGTCAAAATGAACGTGAACAACAGCTTACCTGGCCGTGGGAGTCACAGTTCCGTTGACCCTGCAGATTTATCACAAGATTTCTGATCACAAGTGAACATGTATTTAAACGCAGCCCAGAAGGACACATTTAATTGATATGTGAGATTTGTCGATATGCACCACAATTTGTCAGGGTGAGGAAAGGAAGTGATCTGGAGTGACACTTTTTGAGGGCCAGGTACTTATACCAATGGCTAGCAAACAGGTTCCGTTTCCGGTGCTCTGAGAAATTCCCTCGCGCAGCGTGGATTTTCCCGCACTGGCGCACGATCGTAGAGTCGTCACTGGTTTCCCGCCATTGGACGCCCAAGCTGCTAATATTTCTGGATTGCAGTAAATAGAATGAAATGCGCCCATCGGGGAATGTAGGTAGCATTGGCCCAACTTGACTCTCGTTTCGCAGTGTACAACGTTTCCACTCAAAAGCAACGCATGTGGGTTTACGGAATACCTTTTCATATAAGTGTGTATTGCAGAAATAGAAAAGAGGCCACATAAGGAGGAAAACGTGTAAAATTGCAGAAGTGGATACATTTCGCGAAACGAAATTGTTCCACCAAAAGGTGCCCGTTGCACACACCGCGAATGCCTCGGTACGGGTTTAAACGAACGGGAGACAAGCTGTGACGCTGTATTGAGCGTTGCGAATGGTTGTGGAGAAAAGTGATATGAAAGAAAGATAGGCACACAGAGGGCAATTTGAGGTGTGCATGTGTGAATCGCCTTACCTAAAGTGACAAATGAACATTGCAAATTACCTAGAGAAATCGAGGATATGGTTCATGTGTGGGCGAGCCTCTGTGCTGGAGTGGTCAGTGTTAAGCGTTACGAAGAGAGGGAAGTTGTAAATATAGAAAATGTTCCATCCTGCCATCCATCGTCGCGATTATCCGAAATTGTAGTAACGCGACGTAAAGGGAAGTGAAAGAAGTAGAATAAGCTTTTCAATGGAAATGTCGCATGTTCTGTAGGCAACTAAATATCCGATGTATTAACATTGCACAAATCCAAAATATGAAACACATTTTTGGGTAAATCGTTTTTTTTTTTTTTTTTTTTGCATTCGATAAGGTCTGCCGTTCCCGACTGTACTGCAATGCCGGGCCGACAGGTGGTGAGGGTGTGGCAAGCCACGACCGCCTCACCTGTTTCCAAAAATCAGTTTAATATACTGGACCTGCAATGCAGGTCGTATCAGATATTAAGCTGATAAGAACACACAAGATTTCTGATCACAAGTGAACATGTATTTAAACGCAGCCCAGAAGGACACATTTAATTGATATGTGAGATTTGTCGATATGCACCACAATTTGTCAGGGTGAGGAAAGGAAGTGATCTGGAGTGACACTTTTTGAGGGCCAGGTACTTATACCAATGGCTAGCAAACAGGTTCCGTTTCCGGTGCTCTGAGAAATTCCCTCGCGCAGCGTGGATTTTCCCGCACTGGCGCACGATCGTAGAGTCGTCACTGGTTTCCCGCCATTGGACGCCCAAGCTGCTAATATTTCTGGATTGCAGTAAATAGAATGAAATGCGCCCATCGGGGAATGTAGGTAGCATTGGCCCAACTTGACTCTCGTTTCGCAGTGTACAACGTTTCCACTCAAAAGCAACGCATGTGGGTTTACGGAATACCTTTTCATATAAGTGTGTATTGCAGAAATAGAAAAGAGGCCACATAAGGAGGAAAACGTGTAAAATTGCAGAAGTGGATACATTTCGCGAAACGAAATTGTTCCACCAAAAGGTGCCCGTTGCACACACCGCGAATGCCTCGGTACGGGTTTAAACGAACGGGAGACAAGCTGTGACGCTGTATTGAGCGTTGCGAATGGTTGTGGAGAAAAGTGATATGAAAGAAAGATAGGCACACAGAGGGCAATTTGAGGTGTGCATGTGTGAATCGCCTTACCTAAAGTGACAAATGAACATTGCAAATTACCTAGAGAAATCGAGGATATGGTTCATGTGTGGGCGAGCCTCTGTGCTGGAGTGGTCAGTGTTAAGCGTTACGAAGAGAGGGAAGTTGTAAATATAGAAAATGTTCCATCCTGCCATCCATCGTCGCGATTATCCGAAATTGTAGTAACGCGACGTAAAGGGAAGTGAAAGAAGTAGAATAAGCTTTTCAATGGAAATGTCGCATGTTCTGTAGGCAACTAAATATCCGATGTATTAACATTGCACAAATCCAAAATATGAAACACATTTTTGGGTAAATCGTTTTTTTTTTTTTTTTTTTTGCATTCGATAAGGTCTGCCGTTCCCGACTGTACTGCAATGCCGGGCCGACAGGTGGTGAGGGTGTGGCAAGCCACGACCGCCTCACCTGTTTCCAAAAATCAGTTTAATATACTGGACCTGCAATGCAGGTCGTATCAGATATTAAGCTGATAAGAACAGATAAAAAAAACTTTATTACAGAAAATGCTGAACGAAGTTCAGAATATACAGCTCACCTATTTTAAAATGAGATTTCAAGTTGCACAGCCTTAGCTGGCAGTATAGACATAATATTAGAACAGAGTTATAAAATCCAATCAAAATCAGGTATTGTAAAATACAAATCAATTATTGAATTAGAAGATCAAGTTCAAGTTCATTAACTACGTCATCAATTCATAACATATCCAGTATAACCAATATGAGTATCGCTAAATATTCATAAACCATTTGAGTTTATGCCTCATACGCTTAAATAGTTCAAATTTAACATATGAACATTAACCCCACTACAACTAGGAGTTAAATTTGTCAATCTTCAAAGATGACAACGTATGCTATACTAAATAATCTCATAAGATACAACCATAAAATAAGCAAGCGAGACTTCAACCTTAGATCAAATATTCAAAAACACTAAAGGCAAGTTAAAACCAATAAGATTTAGCAATTGCATAAGTGTACAGCATTAGATATATCGTTGCGGGACCATATACATAACAAATTGGCCGTATGATAACCATAAGAGTCATGTGTCAGGTGAATATATTTCTAAAAAATTAATCCAGAATATTAAGTAACGTATAATCACGATAATAACTCTACTTAGTTTGACATACAATAATTACAGAGCCATTAGTAAATGACTATCCTCCATCCTATGATATAGGATCACTCAATTTAAAATACAATAATCATACGACTGTTCATCATAAAGGCAGTTTACATCATTAAATAAAGTAAATTTGCATTCATTGCATACAATTCATTTATAACACAATAAGTGGAAATTCACAAGTAGACAATAAACTCAAAGACACCGAAAAACAAATAAAATACAATATGATTTGCAGTTGCATAGACTTTGAGCAGAATATAATCCAATAATTAAATGAATATAGTGGCCTTTAACCAAATAAAATTCAATCATGCCATGGACATATAATAATATACAAACGTTAAATTATAATTAAAATTATATAAAAGTTATAGGTCCACTACATGAAATATTCAAACAACCCTTAATCAGTAAGGCCGCTTACAATATTTAAAATATAGCTAATTTACATTTATTAGCATATAATTCATTAATAACCGATTGGCCAAGATAAAACAAAAGGCTAACATTAATATCCTACAGGGCCAGTCCAATATTACAGCTTCCCGGTAACATGCTCGGTAGGATATAGGTCATATCAGGTTTAAGACTGGTAAAGTCAATCTACTACTACTTACACAAAACAAGTCACCAGTTAATGAAATCGTCAGTAGTTATACTTCAAGAGTTCAACAGGTAGGAAGGTAAAATCTTAGTACTGTCTAGCCCCTGTTATATGCTCAATAAAAATATCCCTGGACCATTTAATAGTGTCGCTCACAATAAGCCTCTTCATTAGGCCTGAGTATCGATCACTAATGCCCAATGCTCTAATAATACTATCGTTGGCCGGGTCCCATGTTCCAAGGGCTCCAACAACTAGAGCATCACATGTGACCCGCCACCCTTTTGCAATAAGTTGGTCAGCAAGCGATTCGTATTTTAGTTGTTTAAGCATTCGAACAGCTTCAAGAGATTCCTTCCTGTTGTCAAATGGTACAGCTACATCCACAATGTGACACGACTTTTTCTCATTAGAATATGCAACTATGTCAGGCCTTAGTGTGCTATTGCACCCCTCAACTCTTTTATTAATATTAATGATGGAGAATTTGGATGCAATCGCTTTAGCTATACGCTCTTGAATTGCATTGTGGCGCAGCTGCCATGCAGCAGAATGAAGTCTGCAGTGGTTGATCACATGAGGCAAAGTTTCGACAGCGTACCCACATCGCCTACACCTTTTATCTCCTTGTCCGTATCTAGTAGTACCATTTAATTTTACGGTTCCCAGACGAGCCTGGTGTATAAATCTCCAATCTGCAAAGCGGGTATATTTACCCTCCCTAACAAAGTGATTGGAGAAGTAGGAGGCTGAAGAAATGTCCATTACTTTTCCTTGGTCAGGCTTCTTTTTGATTTTAACCAAGTAAAACTCTTGAGCAGCTTTTCTGAGCATTGATTGTAAATAGCCACGTGAAGATTCATCAACAATTATTTTGTTTCCACTAGAGGGACAAGTAAATCTAATCTCCAGGGAATTTCTGTTGTTACTGAACGACCATTCAATGTTGAATTGCTTCTTCAGTAACACAGTTGACTTTCTGCAGTAGGACCAGGTAGAAGAAGTATCACCTCCATCTCTGGAAAACTCCTCATCATTCCTGCCATTCAAGTAATCAGTCAACTCAGACCATGAGGGATCCTTCCTAATTTTCCTTCTTACCACACTCTTCAATTCACCCAATGCCACTCTTTGGACATTCACATCAGGAGTCGTCAGCAATCTATATGCACGGACAATGCTCGAAATATCAACCAGTTCACTCAGGGGCAGAATGCCAGCACCACCCTTATCCGTGGACATAAAAACTATTTCGGGACTAGCCCGAGCTGGCAAGTTAAGCCACTTCTTAACCAGTCGCTTCAAAGCCGAGTCAATTTCTCTGAAGTTCTTTTTCATTATAAGTGAACCCCTAAGAGAATGCTGAAAGCGAGGCAAAATGAAGGACCTTATTGCATCAATTTTTTGCCACGGGGCAAGAAGACTAACATCTATTTTCTGCAGGTCTTCCGTGGCTTTAATTAGGGTTTCATCCGGACTTAAATTTGATTTGAAACCTGCCGGGATTCCCAAATAGCAATATATTTCCCCCTCCTTCAGAACCCTCATAGGGTTACCTCCAAGGAGAAAAGTAGAACCCTCTACTCTTCTTTTACCTTTACAGTTGACATGTAATGATGCGCATTTTGGAGGTTTAAACTTCAAACCGATGGAATCAGCTGTTTTATGAGCTACGGTTAGCAATTCCTGCATCAAAGCGGATGATTTAGCAATGACGACTAGGTCGTCGGCATATGCTAAACATGAGTATGAGTCACCAAGAAGTTTGTAGCCATGAGAGTCACTAACAGAAGTTAACTGACTAATAATAGACTCCATAGCGATATTAAAAAGGACAGGGCTAAGAGGACAGCCCTGTTTAACCCCAGCAGAGATTGGAATGTCCTTGGTATACCCAGTACTACTTCTAATTCGAGTGGTAGAATTAGAGTACATATCCTTAATGATAGTTAAGATACGATCAGGAAAACCAAATTTACGTAGGCTATCTAGGATGTGCTTATGAGGGACCGAGTTAAAGGCATTCGCCAAGTCGAGCCAAGCTACCACCACCTCTTTGTTATTTCTCCGTGCGTCATTGATAGCAGCCTGTATAATGAAGTTATGCTCAACACATCCCTCATAAGGCCGAAACCCTTTCTGAACACCTGAGAGAATTTCATTCCTTTCACAGAATTGAGAAATTCGATCTGAAATGACACCAGCATAAAGTTTCGAAATGGTGTTGCCAAGTGTAATCGGACGCCAATTATCCAAGATCTGCTTATCACCCTTTTTGTAAACTAATACCGTGTTTGATTTCTTCCAGCTGGCAGGAATACGATTCGCGTTCAGACATCTATTAAAGATGTATGTCAGTACAATACAGCCCGAATCATACTTCTTCAGAGCAGCATAAGAAACCCCATCAGGCCCAGGACTGGTATTTGCAGTTTTACCAAGTCTTTTTCTAACTTCATCGCAAGTAATTGGTCTGAGAGACATGTCATTGTTATCGTCACACACTTCCTCACCCTCGTCAGACGGCTCATTACCTTCTTCTGAGTTTAAATTATCAGGTAAGTCCAGATTAACCATCCTTTTACTTTTAAAGAGATCTTCAAAGTGCTTCTGAATCTCGGCAGCTTCTACCTCACAATATTGTGAGGATTGATTTAGGATGGAGTTAACCGCTTTCTTTTTGTTCACTCTAAATAATTTTTGTATTTTGGAAGCCTTCTGAGCATCAAATCTAGGGCCATTATTACGCCGATTAAACCTTCCGTCTCTAATGTTGGATCTTTGGGCAGAAGGATTAGCTCTCGGGTGTACATAGCTGGTATGAGTAGACCTACTGCTGTTGTTATTATTTTGAGGCTGATTAATTTCATTTGACTTGGGTTTCATAGCCAATATAAGTCCATCGACAGTCACCTCAAAGTCTTCAAAATCAACAGCCTCTCTCAGCAATGTCAACCAATGGGATTGGAAGTTGGTTAGCTTTATTTCATTGTCATTCCTTATGTCAGCTGGTCGGTCAATTAAAGGGGCAGATTCCGGAGCAGCAATAAATTCATCAAGGATTATGTATTCCTCTCCGTCAACGACCATAATTTCCCCCTGTAAAGTCTGATCAATAGCAGTGGCCTGTGAAGAATTAGCTAGAGGGGAGAGAGAGAGGTTCAAATCCATATCAAGCGCCCTCTCGGAACACTGATTAGAGCCCAAATTATTACTAGATGAGACCCGGTTGGTCACAACATCCAACTCTATATCAATCAAACCGGTCTCTTCAACAGTATAAGTCTGAACACCAGAGGCATTAAAGGGAGACACATTGTTAGAGTCATCAGGATAAACATTATCCGTACTAGAACCAAATGATTCATTTATAATCCTGAACTTTTCACCATTGACCCTAACTCCACTACTCGTGGTTTCTACATTATGATCGTTATAAGTGACTTGCCTCAATTCTGATGGGTTGGGGTCCGACTGGATGATGGGTCCCTCTAGAGAGTCAGAGAGGCAGCCATCCAGCTGATCCATATCATGCGCCCTCTCGGAGCACTGATTAGAGCCCAAATTATTACTAGATGAAACCCAGTTGGTCACAACATCCAACTCTAAATCAATCAAACCGGTCTCTTCAACAGTGTAAGTCTGAACACCTGGGGCATTAAAGGGAGGCACATTGTTAGAGTCATCAGGATAAACATAATCCGTACTAGAACCAAATGTTTCATTTATAATCCTGAAATTTTCACCATTGACCCTAACTCCGCTACTCGTGGTTTCTACATCATGGTCGTTATAAGTGACTTGCCTCAATTCTGGTGGGTTGGGGTCCGACTGGATGATGGGTCCCTCTAGAGAGTCCGAAAGGTAGCCATCCAGCTGAGCATCACTGATGTCCTGGGCTTCTGGGATGGTCACCAGTTTACTAGAGTCCAGAGGACGACTCCACAACGCAATATCTTTGCTATTGCCTTCAATCCCGGTAACTTGAATTGGGATAGGGGTAGAGGTGGCAACAACTAAATTCTCCTTGTCAAGCACATGAGTATCAGACGGGTTATCGTCATCGTCATTAACAGTCAAGAACTCGTTATTGTCCTCAAACAGTAAGCTTCCGTTGATCATCCCTACATAGCTTTTATTACCCGTAATGCTTAAAGTATCATTAATAGTCACATTATTCTCGACTACCAAATCTTCAACTACACCTAGGGGACTATCACTAACACACTCTTCACATGAGCTTTTACAGACCTTAAAGTGTGATTTTCCTTGTTTTAATAAGTCAAATAGTAACCCACATTTCGAACATTTAAAGGTCAGCAAAGTACCTTTATGGTATTTTTTGACATGTTTATATAGGTCATTGTGAGTTTTATATTCACCGAAGGTACCCCTTTTGGCAGAGCCACTAGCAATATTAGTAAAGCATTTGGTGCATTTAAATGTAGAAGGAAGAGGAATTTCAAGAATCACACTATCCTCTTCCATTGTTGATCGACACGAGCTAACAGACATATTAGAACAACAAAATAAGAATATTATAGTTCTTAGTTATAAACGATAACTATACCCGCTCTTAAAGATGGGATCTTCATCATCGGTCCGGTCCAGTCCGCCATTAAGTCCCGCTGCAGTCTTCAAGGTAACAGAGGCCAAATCTCTTGACAGGGCAAGTTCACTGCTGGAAGCGGCCTTCGCTGGTATGCCCCAGACCTAGGCAACACACCCCAGAATGACACGGACTGGCTCCTCACTGGATCGCAGTCCACCTCCTTTAGTCGGAGCTGGCTCCCCGCCGGATGGCAGTCCACCCCTCCTATCAGGGGCTGGCACGTCCCTGAAACTTCGGCGAGACGGGGGCTGGCTCCCTGCTGGATGGTACTCCTCCAGAGCTTCGGCGATACGGGTGCTGGTTCCCCGCTGGATGGTACGCCTCAGCACGCCTCTGAAACCTCGGAAGAACGGGGGCTGAATCCCCGCTGGATGGTACGCCCCTGGAGCTTCGGCGGCACAGGGGCTGGAACCCCGCTGGATGGTACTCCTCAGCACGCCTCTGGAATCTCGGAAGAACGGGGGCTGGATCCCCGCTGGATAGTACGCCTCAGGAGCTTCGGCGGGACAGGGGCTGGTTCCCTGCTGGATGGTACTCCTCCAGAGCTTCGGCGATACGGGTGCTGGTTCCCCGCTGGATGGTACGCCTCAGCACACCTCTGGAACCTCGGAAGAACGGGGGCTGAATCCCCGCTGGATGGTACGCCCCTGGAGCTTCGGCGGCACAGGGGCTGGAACCCCGCTGGATGGTACGCCTCAGCACGCCTCTGGAACCTCGGAAGAACGGGGGCTGGATACCCGCTGGATGGTACGCCTCAGCACGACTCTGGAACCTCGGAAGAACGGGGGCTGGATCCCCGCTGGATGGTACGCCTCAGGAGCTTCGGCGGGACAGGGGCTGGTTCCCTGCTGGATGGCAGTCCACCTCTACCAGTCAGGGCCAGCTCGCCTCTGGAACCTCGGAAGAACGAGGGCTGGATCTCCGCTGGTTGGTACGCCTCTGGAGTATTTCGGCGAGATGAGGGCTGGCACCTGCTGAATGGCAGTCAACTTTTCTTCAAGTACTATAACAGAGAAAACACGAATGTAAGCTAAAAGACAAAAAAAAATACGCAGTTAGAGACTGTTCAGCCAAGGCCCGTCTCTTTTAAGTATATGCCCAAAAATATCAAAGTGTAGCCCGTTATTAATAATTAAGCTGATAAGAACAGATACTACACTTTGATCTTAGCCAAAAGGCCGAGAAGCGATGGGTTTCATTGCAAAAAGTGTCAAAATGAACGTGAACAACAGCTTACCTGGCCGTGGGAGTCACAGTTCCGTTGACCCTGCAGATTTATCACAAGATTTCTGATCACAAGTGAACATGTATTTAAACGCAGCCCAGAAGGACACATTTAATTGATATGTGAGATTTGTCGATATGCACCACAATTTGTCAGGGTGAGGAAAGGAAGTGATCTGGAGTGACACTTTTTGAGGGCCAGGTACTTATACCAATGGCTAGCAAACAGGTTCCGTTTCCGGTGCTCTGAGAAATTCCCTCGCGCAGCGTGGATTTTCCCGCACTGGCGCACGATCGTAGAGTCGTCACTGGTTTCCCGCCATTGGACGCCCAAGCTGCTAATATTTCTGGATTGCAGTAAATAGAATGAAATGCGCCCATCGGGGAATGTAGGTAGCATTGGCCCAACTTGACTCTCGTTTCGCAGTGTACAACGTTTCCACTCAAAAGCAACGCATGTGGGTTTACGGAATACCTTTTCATATAAGTGTGTATTGCAGAAATAGAAAAGAGGCCACATAAGGAGGAAAACGTGTAAAATTGCAGAAGTGGATACATTTCGCGAAACGAAATTGTTCCACCAAAAGGTGCCCGTTGCACACACCGCGAATGCCTCGGTACGGGTTTAAACGAACGGGAGACAAGCTGTGACGCTGTATTGAGCGTTGCGAATGGTTGTGGAGAAAAGTGATATGAAAGAAAGATAGGCACACAGAGGGCAATTTGAGGTGTGCATGTGTGAATCGCCTTACCTAAAGTGACAAATGAACATTGCAAATTACCTAGAGAAATCGAGGATATGGTTCATGTGTGGGCGAGCCTCTGTGCTGGAGTGGTCAGTGTTAAGCGTTACGAAGAGAGGGAAGTTGTAAATATAGAAAATGTTCCATCCTGCCATCCATCGTCGCGATTATCCGAAATTGTAGTAACGCGACGTAAAGGGAAGTGAAAGAAGTAGAATAAGCTTTTCAATGGAAATGTCGCATGTTCTGTAGGCAACTAAATATCCGATGTATTAACATTGCACAAATCCAAAATATGAAACACATTTTTGGGTAAATCGTTTTTTTTTTTTTTTTTTTGCATTCGATAAGGTCTGCCGTTCCCGACTGTACTGCAATGCCGGGCCGACAGGTGGTGAGGGTGTGGCAAGCCACGACCGCCTCACCTGTTTCCAAAAATCAGTTTAATATACTGGACCTGCAATGCAGGTCGTATCAGATATTAAGCTGATAAGAACAGATACTACACTTTGATCTTAGCCAAAAGGCCGAGAAGCGATGGGTTTCATTGCAAAAAGTGTCAAAATGAACGTGAACAACAGCTTACCTGGCCGTGGGAGTCACAGTTCCGTTGACCCTGCAGATTTATCACAAGATTTCTGATCACAAGTGAACATGTATTTAAACGCAGCCCAGAAGGACACATTTAATTGATATGTGAGATTTGTCGATATGCACCACAATTTGTCAGGGTGAGGAAAGGAAGTGATCTGGAGTGACACTTTTTGAGGGCCAGGTACTTATACCAATGGCTAGCAAACAGGTTCCGTTTCCGGTGCTCTGAGAAATTCCCTCGCGCAGCGTGGATTTTCCCGCACTGGCGCACGATCGTAGAGTCGTCACTGGTTTCCCGCCATTGGACGCCCAAGCTGCTAATATTTCTGGATTGCAGTAAATAGAATGAAATGCGCCCATCGGGGAATGTAGGTAGCATTGGCCCAACTTGACTCTCGTTTCGCAGTGTACAACGTTTCCACTCAAAAGCAACGCATGTGGGTTTACGGAATACCTTTTCATATAAGTGTGTATTGCAGAAATAGAAAAGAGGCCACATAAGGAGGAAAACGTGTAAAATTGCAGAAGTGGATACATTTCGCGAAACGAAATTGTTCCACCAAAAGGTGCCCGTTGCACACACCGCGAATGCCTCGGTACGGGTTTAAACGAACGGGAGACAAGCTGTGACGCTGTATTGAGCGTTGCGAATGGTTGTGGAGAAAAGTGATATGAAAGAAAGATAGGCACACAGAGGGCAATTTGAGGTGTGCATGTGTGAATCGCCTTACCTAAAGTGACAAATGAACATTGCAAATTACCTAGAGAAATCGAGGATATGGTTCATGTGTGGGCGAGCCTCTGTGCTGGAGTGGTCAGTGTTAAGCGTTACGAAGAGAGGGAAGTTGTAAATATAGAAAATGTTCCATCCTGCCATCCATCGTCGCGATTATCCGAAATTGTAGTAACGCGACGTAAAGGGAAGTGAAAGAAGTAGAATAAGCTTTTCAATGGAAATGTCGCATGTTCTGTAGGCAACTAAATATCCGATGTATTAACATTGCACAAATCCAAAATATGAAACACATTTTTGGGTAAATCGTTTTTTTTTTTTTTTTTTTTGCATTCGATAAGGTCTGCCGTTCCCGACTGTACTGCAATGCCGGGCCGACAGGTGGTGAGGGTGTGGCAAGCCACGACCGCCTCACCTGTTTCCAAAAATCAGTTTAATATACTGGACCTGCAATGCAGGTCGTATCAGATATTAAGCTGATAAGAACAGATTAAAACATTTATTAGAAGATATAAGAAAATACAATTCTGCTACATAGCATAGGATCACATAGTAGGAAGGGCTCTGAGGCCCTTTTACATAGGATATTCTATATATATATTTTAATTAAAAGTTCATATTGCAGAAGGGTAATATCCTTCTTTGTAGAAAGTCTCATATATGATTATTATACCAAGTAAGGCATCGCAGGATGCCATTTTGTTACAATATACATTCGATAACCATGACGCAAGGATGCGTCTTCACAATATAGGTGTATGTATCTATATACATAATATATGGAATCATAAAAATAGGAATATCGTGGACTCGATTGATATATCGAACTGTAAAATAAATTTTAAAAAAGAGTGTATGAGATGGGAAGGGAAAATTTTACATACATCAGATATCAAGCTGACAAAGAACATGCAACATTTCCACCGAGCTTACTCTTCATGTTGGTATTAATTTGACCCAAGTAGTCCCACCCAAATTGTACATAGTGAGACATAGATAAATGCAATGTGTATAAGGTGGGAGCTTGGAAGTCCCACATTATGTATGTCTTATGCACTGGCACAAGCATGTGCCATGCAAAAGAGAATAGTTATGAAAATACATGACACGTGGTATCGCATAAACACGTAGAAGTACATAAACACTTAGGAATGTCTAGAAATATAAGAACAGTACACAAAGATGATGAATTAACAGGGTTTGTTTTCACTTTGATTTCTATCACTGGAGTTTTCATTGTATAGCTGCACTGTATAGCTGCACTGATCCATATAGATATGATCCACAAAACACACGCAATGGTAGCACTTATATCGGTCCGTTGTCGAAGAATCCTGGGAGCAAAGAGCTTCCTTCGCTGGGTAAAGATTTTAAAAATACAGTATAGTTGAGAAATTATTAGTAGTGGCTCCTTGATTGATGCAAAGGAACATTACAGTTTACATGACATATGGTAATCCATTAACAATATCTGGATGTTATACAAGGAAAGCCAAGTTATGACATTAGCGGTGGACACAGTGTTAATACTGATACAATATAATAAGTGGTACAGTAGACAAAAATAGTTGGGCAGTGAATATTTTACACAGTATCGTCCTTAGTAAAGATTGTCAGAGTATTGCACTTGATTATGTATTTTGCATTAAGTGCTAAGTTCTTTGCTCCCTGCTGTACTTATCGGTCTGTTAAGTCTATAACTTCTCTCTTCTGATCAGTCGTGCTGTCGGGCATCTGTCTGAGCGGAGTACTGTCGGTGTCCAGTCATGTGTTCTACGTAGATATCCCTGGACCATCGGATGACATCTGAGACCATCAGCTTCTTCATTAGTGCGGAGTATTTCTTCCCAATGTTTAGGTTTCTAAGGCAGCGGTCGTTGCTATCCTGCCAGGATCCCAGGCTTCCAATGACCAGGGCATCGACTCGGGTCAACTTGCCTCGAAGAGTTTGTAGCTCTTGAGCAAGCCCTCGGTACTTATCAATTTTGGTTTGTCGAGCTAGGTCGAGGGCTTGGCTCCTGTTTTCAAAAGCCACAGTGATGTCCACGATGGTGATGCAGTCATTGGTCTCCACTATGATGTCTGGTCGAAGTCTCGTGACCGAGTCCTGGATGGTCGAAGGACGAAGCAATTGCAGACATGGCAAAAGAGAGCCTTAAGAAAACTGTCCGTCGCAAAGTGGGAAGAGCGGTGAACATCGAAGACATTGAGGACTACTTAAATGGCGCCACCGAAGGAGATTTCGCCAGGGACGGCGGCGACATAGCATCCCTCTGGACTCACTGCAGAAAATCCAGCAGAATCCTAGCCAGGTCCATTTCTCTGAAATGGAAATGGAACGACCACACGACGTCCTTCGAATTACACTGCCAGCTTAAACACACAAAACAACCCGTAATCATTGATACCCGGGCTAATAAACTTGTGTGTAAGTTCCTGCGACAGGCACGAAAGGAATCATACCTCACAGCCCTGCTCACTAAGCGGGACCAAGGGAAGGCATTCGAAGCAACAGCACGCGACCCAGCTTCAAACCACATGCTCCGCACTGGAAAATACACCCGCTTCTGCGATTGGCGTTTTCTCCATAGAGCCAGGCTCAACTGTCTCCCGCTCATGGCCTGCAAGTGGCCCAGATTACAAGATCAACGCTGCCGTAAATGTGGATATGAAAGAGAGACCTTGCCTCATGTCCTCAACCACTGCAAGCCCCATTCACGCGCCTGGCAACTCCGTCACGACAGCATCCAAACCAGACTAGCCAACGCCATCCCAAAAACCGGGGTTAAACTTCAGGTTAACCGTACCATCCAGGACTCGGTCACGAGACTTCGACCAGACATCATAGTGGAGACCAATGACTGCATCACCATCGTGGACATCACTGTGGCTTTTGAAAACAGGAGCCAAGCCCTCGACCTAGCTCGACAAACCAAAATTGATAAGTACAGAGGGCTTGCTCAAGAGCTACAAACTCTTCGAGGCAAGTTGACCCGAGTCGATGCCCTGGTCATTGGAAGCCTGGGATCCTGGCAGGATAGCAACGACCGCTGCCTTAGAAACCTAAATATTGGGAAGAAATACTCCGCACTAATGAAGAAGCTGATGATCTCTGATGTCATCCGATGGTCCAGGGATATCTACGTAGAACACATGACTGGACACCGACAGTACTCCGCTCAGACAGATGCCCGACAGCACGACTGATCAGAAGAGAGAAGTTATAGACTTAACAGACCTATAAGTACAGCTGGGAGCAAAGAACTTAGCACTTAATGCAAAATACATAATCAAGTGCAATACTCTGACAATCTTTACTAAGGACGATACTGTGTATAATATTCACTACCCAACTATTTTTGCCTACTGTACCAATTATTATATTGTATCAGTATTAACACTGTGTCCACCGCTAATGTCATAACTTGGCTTTCCTTGTATAACATCCAGATATTGTTAATGGATTACTATATGTCATGTAAACTGTAATGTTCCTTTGCATCAATCAAGGAGCCACTACTAATAATTTCTCAACTATACGGTATTTTTAAAATCTCCACCCAGCGAAGGAAGCTCTTTGCTCCCAGGATTCTTCGACAACGGACCGATATAAGTGCTACCATTGCGTGTGTTTTGTGGACCATATCTATATGGATCAGTGCAGCTATACACGAATACAATGAAAACTATAGTGATAGAAATCAAAGTGAAAACAAACTCTGTTAATTCATCATCTTTGTGTACTGTTCTTATATTTCTAGACATTCCTAAGTGTTTATGTACTTCTACGTGTTTATGCGATACCACGTGTCATGTATTTTCATAACTATTCTCTTTTGCATGGCACATGCTTGTGCCAGTGCATAAGACATACATAATGTGGGAGTTCCAAGCTCCCACCTTTTACACATTGCATTTCTCTATATCTCACTATGTTCAATTTGGGTGGGACTACTTGGGTCAAATTAATACCAACATGAAGAGTAAGCTCGGTGGAAATGTCGCATGTTCTTTGTCAGTTTGATATCTGATCTATGTAAAATTTTCCCTTCCATCTCATACACTTTTTCTTTTTTTTTTAATTTTACTTTACAGTTCGATATATCAATCGAGTCCACGATATTCCTATTTTTATGCTTCCATATATTATGTATATAGATACATACACCTATATTGTGAAGACGCATCCTTGCGTCATGGTTATCGAATGTATATTGTGACAAAATGGCATCCTGTGATGCCTTACTTGGTATAATAATTATATATGAGACTTTCTACATAGAAGGATATTACCCTTCTGCAATATGAACATTTAATTAAAATATATATATATATATATATATATATATAGAATATCCTATGTAAAAGGGCCTCAGAGCCCTTCCTACTATGTGATCCTATGCTATGTAGCAGAATTGTATTTTCTTATATCTTCTAATAAATGTTTTAATCTGTTCTTATCAGCTTAATATCTGATACGACCTGCATTGCAGGTCCAGTATATTAAACTGATTTTTGGAAACAGGTGAGGCGGTCGTGGCTTGCCACACCCTCACCACCTGTCGGCCCGGCATTGCAGTACAGTCGGGAACGGCAGACCTTATCGAATGCAAAAAAAAAAAAAAAAAAAAACGATTTACCCAAAAATGTGTTTCATATTTTGGATTTGTGCAATGCTGCTACATAGCATAGGATCACATAGTAGGAAGGGCTCTGAGGCCCTTTTACATAGGATATTCTATATATATATATATATATATATTTTAATTAAAAGTTCATATCGCAGAAGGGTAATATCCTTCTATGTAGAAAGTCTCATATATGATTATTATACCAAGTAAGGCATCACAGGATGCCATTTTGTTACAATATACATTCGGTAACCATGACGCAAGGATGCGTCTTCACAATATAGGTGTATGTATCTATATACATAATATATGGAAGCATAAAAATAGGAATATCGTGGACTCGATTGATATATCGACCTGTAAAATAAATTTAAAAAAAGAGTGTATGAGATGGGAAGGGAAAATTTTACATACATCAGATATCAAGCTGACAAAGAACATGCGACATTTCCACCGAGCTTACTCTTCACGTTGGTATTAATTTGACCCAAGTAGTCCCACCCAAATTGTACATAGTGAGACATAGAGAAATGCAATGTGTATAAGATGGGAGCTTGGAACTCCCATATTATGTATGTCTTATGCACTGGCACAAGCATGTGCCATGCAGAAGAGAATAGTTATGAAAATACATGACACGTGGTAGCGTATAAACACGTAGAAGTACATAAACACTTAGGAATGTCTAGAAATATAAGAACAGTACACAAAGATGATGAATTAACAGGGTTTGTTTTCACTTTGATTTCTATCACTGGAGTTTTCATTGTATTCGTGTATAGCTGCACTGATCCATATAGATATGATCCACAAAACACACGCAATGGTAGCACTTACATCGGTCCGTTGTCGAAGAATCCTGGGAGCAAAGAGCTTCCTTCGCTGGGTAGAGATTTTAAAAATACAGTATAGTTGAGAAATTATTAGTAGTGGCTCCTTGATTGATGCAAAGGAACATTACAGTTTACATGACATAACAATTAACAATATCTGGATGTTATACAAGGAAAGCCAAGTTATGACATTAGCGGTGGACACAGTGTTAATAATGATACAATATAATAAGTGGTACAGTAGACAAAAATAGTTGGGCAGTGAATATTATACACAGTATCGTCCTTAGTAAAGATTGTCAGAGTATTGCACTTGATTATGTATTTTGCATTAAGTGCTAAGTTCTTTGCTCCCTGCTGTACTTATCGGTCTGTTAAGTCTATAACTTCTCTCTTCTGATCAGTCGTGCTGTCGGGCATCTGTCTGAGCGGAGTACTGTCGGTGTCCAGTCATGTGTTCTACGTAGATATCCCTGGACCATCGGATGACATCTGAGACCATCAGCTTCTTCATTAGTGCGGAGTATTTCTTCCCAATGTTTAGGTTTCTAAGGCAGCGGTCGTTGCTATCCTGCCAGGATCCCAGGCTTCCAATGACCAGGGCATCGACTCGGGTCAACTTGCCTCGAAGAGTTTGTAGCTCTTGAGCAAGCCCTCTGTACTTATCAATTTTGGTTTGTCGAGCTAGGTCGAGGGCTTGGCTCCTGTTTTCAAAAGCCACAGTGATGTCCACGATGGTGATGCAGTCATTGGTCTCCACTATGATGTCTGGTCGAAGTCTCGTGACCGAGTCCTGGATGGTACGGTTAACCTGAAGTTTAACCCCGGTTTTTGGGATGGCGTTGGCTAGTCTGGTTTGGATGCTGTCGTGACGGAGTTGCCAGGCGCGTGCATGGGGCTTGCAGTGGTTGAGGACATGAGGCAAGGTCTCTCTTTCGTATCCACATTTACGGCAGCGTTGATCTTGTAATCTGGGCCACTTGCAGGCCATGAGCGGGAGACAGTTGAGCCTGGCTCTATGGAGGAAACGCCAATCGCAGAAGCGGGTGTATTTTCCAGTGCGGAGCATGTGGTTTGAAGCTGGATCGCGAGCTGTTGCTTCGAATGCCTTCCCTTGGTCCCGCTTAGTGAGCAGGGCTGTGAGGTATGATTCCTTTCGTGCCTGTCGCAGGAACTTACACACGAGTTTATTAGCCCGGGTATCGATGATTACGGGTTGTTTTGCGTGTTTAAGCTGGCAGTGTAATTCGAAGGACGTCGTCTGGTCGTTCCATTTCCATTTCAGGGAAATGGACCTGGCTAGGATTCTGCTGGATTTTCTGCAGTGAGTCCAGAGGGATGCTATGTCGCCGCCGTCCCTGGCGAAATCTCCTTCGGTGGCGCCATTTAAGTAGTCCTCAATGTCTTCGATGTTCACCGCTCTTCCCACTTTGCGACGGACAGTTTTCTTAAGGCTCTCTTTTGCCATGTCTGCAATTGCTTCGTCCTTCGATGTCAGTCGCTTAAAGGCTTGGGCGACGTTGTTGATGTCCACCTGGTCCGTTAGGGGCAGAACGCCAGCGCCACCATGCTGTGATCCAATATAGGTGGTTTCTGGGCTTGCCTTTTTCGGGAGATGGAGCCATTTTTTAATGGACGATTTCAGTTCGCGGTCCAGGAGTTTGAAGTGCTGCTTAGTTAGTATCGATCCGCTCATTACATGGTCCAGCCTTGGGAGCAGGAAGGTTTTCACGGCGTCAATTTTCTGCCATGGGGCCAAGCAAGATCTATCGATTATTTGGAGATCTTCTCTTAGTGCGTCTGTTGCCGCTTTGGGGTCGCGACAGATGCGGAATCCGGCAGGGATACCCAGGTAGGAGTACACTTCACCGTCGTTGAGGGCGTTGATGTTTTGGTTGCGCAGCTTGAAGGAGGTTGGTATCGTTCTCCTCTTTGTTCGACAGTCAACGCTGAGGCTGGCGCATTTGGTGGGGTTGAACGTCAAGCCACACCAGCGGGCTGCAGTGTCTGCACAGTCTATCAGCTCCTGGAGACTAGAACTTGATTTGCTGGCGAGAACAATGTCGTCGGCGTATGCGAGGACTGAGGTTGGTTGTCCGTGCAGAGTGTACCCGTGGGAAGCACTTTTGTTGGACAATGTGCGAAGTATGGGCTCCACTGCCAAGTTAAATATGATGGGGCTTAGTGGGCATCCCTGTTTGACGCCTTTCTCAATGCATATGGGTGGGGTGTAGCCCTCTGAAGTTCTGATTTTGGTGCGGTTGTCGTTGTACAGGTCGGCGATGATTTGGAGAAGCGTGTTCGGTAGGCCTATGTGCTCCAGTTCCTTGATGACATGTGCATGCGGTATGTTGCCGAACGCATTCGAGAAGTCTAGCCAGGCGATGTGGATCTCTTTGTTGTTTCTCCTTGCGTCATCGATCAAGCTGTTAAGCACGAAGTTGTGTTCCTCGCAGCCGTCATGTGGCATGAATCCTTTTTGGATATTGGAGACTCTGCCGGAGGAGACAGCCCACATGCTGATCCTGTCGGCAATGACCCCGGCGTAGAGTTTGGCAATTGTGTTTCCTAAAGCGAGGGGTCTCCAGTTTTGGAGGTTATTACGGTCGCCCTTCTTATGAACAAGGACTGTGTTGCTCATTCTCCAGGCTGTTGGTATCCGCTTTTCAGTCCAGCAGCGGTTGTAAATTATTGTTAGGAGGAAGGCTTTGTCATCATGTTTCCGGAGTTCACTGTATGTTACACCATCGATGCCCGGGCTGGTGTTGGGCATCCTTGTGAGGCGTTTTATGACTTCCTCTCTTTGGATGCTCCTGCAGAGTAATGCGTCGCACGCTGGATCGCCATCTCTTTGTGTGTCCGCTACCTCTGGTGGCCTTGGGGGTTGGTTATGGTGGTCATCTTCGGTGAAGCAATCGTAGAAATGATTGAGCACAGCATCTTTACTCACGGTGCAGTACGGAGGTTCTTCTTCAAGAATTAAACGCATGGCTTTCTTCCTGTTGATCCTGTAGGCCTTTTGGATAGCCGATGCGTCATTCGGATCGTACCTTTGTCTGTTTCCATTCCGGCCTCTATCCATTCTGTTGGTCGCCTGGCCTTGGCGTTGGCTGCTGGTGTTGCGATTGGCTGCTCGGTTCTGGTGTTGGTTGCCGGGAATAGGCCGCCTCTCAACGTTTTGGCTGGTACGAGAGGGTCTCAGTTCCACTATTCTTGTCAGGAGGTCAGCGATGGTGGATTCAAATTCTTCGAAGGTAGTGGCAGCTTCTAATTTCAGGGCCCATTCTCTTTGGAAGCTGGACATTTCATTGGCTGCATTCCGAGTTTCACCTGTATTTGCTGGCTGCCTCGCGGGGTTTCCGGGTTCGGCGTTCGGTGTGAGGTAGTTCCCGTCTTGTGGTTGTGAGGGAGTTGGCGTCTCCCTTTCCCAGGCATCCAGAACTCTGTATAGTTCTTCGTCGATGTTGACATGGTCTCCGTTGTTAGTTGGAGGTGATGGAGTCGGCATAGAAGATCGAGCCAGATTTCGTGCCGTCTGCGTTGCCGGCGCGTCTGTGGGACCTGGTTGAGGAGATTGTTGCAACTGGAATCTGACCCTGTTCCTTGGTTTCCTGCCCGTGGGTAAGTCGCTCTGTGAGGCTGTCCGGCGATTCGAGTCTCTGCTGGGTGGACCTTGGTGGGTGTCTTCTGGAAACTGTTGAGGTGGTCTTTCTGCCGTTGGTTCTTCTGACGTTGCAAGCATGCTCATGTCTGGTAGTAGCAGCTCCGGTGTTGGCTGTGGCCGAGGCTGCGATTCGGATAGTGGTCTAGGAGTAGCCGGGATTTGGAGATACTGACTTTCCAGGGGTGAGCAGCTGCCGGCGGTCGCCTGTGATGGGTGAGCGTTGCTTCTCTCCGGCGTGGGGGCAACCAGCTCCGTGATCTCAGCGACGCCGGAAGATGGGGTAGTTGCGACGGGGGGCGCCAGTGGTGACGTCAGGCCTTCATCATCTGCGGGTGGTGCAGTCTCTGTCAGTTCATCATGCTGCTCGTTCAGTGGGGGTGGCGTCCCGGTGTCCATGATGTGCTGGGCGTCATCCGGATTTGATTTGTCCGAGGGATCACCAACATCCGTGGTGTCATCGATGCAGTACAGTACGCACGGGGTTTCGTCAATGGTGAGGAACGATTGGCCTGTCTCCCCGCTGCAAACGACAGACAATTCGGGGGTGATCCGTGATTCTTCAGGACTCTGTGCGTTGGGGATTTCATCGATGGTGACAAATGTTCCCTGGTTCGTCTGGGATCCTATGGCCTCTTCCGGCCTATCGAGCTCACAGGGGAGGGGATGAATCATGCCAAGGGATGCTGTCGGAGTGGTGAACTTGGAGATTTCTACCGAAGACGGAGAGCCTGTAGTTTCATCCAAGGTCATGAAACTGGCCGCAAGCGTAACTGGCGAGATGAAGCTGTGGTTCCCGTTGCTCATTCTAAACAGTCCGCCAGGGCTCCTCGTTCCAGAGCGGGGCGTTGAGACGCTGAGTGGTGGCAGTCGTGGGAGGATGCTGGCGAGGTCAATGTCCGTCTGGATTGCATGGGCGGGTGTCGGTGGAGTTGCTGGATCCGCTACACGTCCCACCTTTTCACTGTGGAGGCTGGGAGCCCCCATTTGCTCCGTCGCGGTTGGTTGGTTGCATACTTCTGGAAGCGGTGTGGCACTCTCCGGCGCGGAGGCGACGGGGTTCCTGGCTGTCGGTAGGGACGCCGTTAAATTCACGTCAGCAAGGTTGTAGAGTGCACAGTCCTTTGTGTAGTGGACTTTGCATCTCTTAACTGTTTTGAACGATGCTTCGCACACACATTGATCTTAGCCAAAAGGCCGAGAAGCGATGGGTTTCATTGCAAAAAGTGTCAAAATGAACGTGAACAACAGCTTACCTGGCCGTGGGAGTCACAGTTCCGTTGACCCTGCAGATTTATCACAAGATTTCTGATCACAAGTGAACATGTATTTAAACGCAGCCCAGAAGGACACATTTAATTGATATGTGAGATTTGTCGATATGCACCACAATTTGTCAGGGTGAGGAAAGGAAGTGATCTGGAGTGACACTTTTTGAGGGCCAGGTACTTATACCAATGGCTAGCAAACAGGTTCCGTTTCCGGTGCTCTGAGAAATTCCCTCGCGCAGCGTGGATTTTCCCGCACTGGCGCACGATCGTAGAGTCGTCACTGGTTTCCCGCCATTGGACGCCCAAGCTGCTAATATTTCTGGATTGCAGTAAATAGAATGAAATGCGCCCATCGGGGAATGTAGGTAGCATTGGCCCAACTTGACTCTCGTTTCGCAGTGTACAACGTTTCCACTCAAAAGCAACGCATGTGGGTTTACGGAATACCTTTTCATATAAGTGTGTATTGCAGAAATAGAAAAGAGGCCACATAAGGAGGAAAACGTGTAAAATTGCAGAAGTGGATACATTTCGCGAAACGAAATTGTTCCACCAAAAGGTGCCCGTTGCACACACCGCGAATGCCTCGGTACGGGTTTAAACGAACGGGAGACAAGCTGTGACGCTGTATTGAGCGTTGCGAATGGTTGTGGAGAAAAGTGATATGAAAGAAAGATAGGCACACAGAGGGCAATTTGAGGTGTGCATGTGTGAATCGCCTTACCTAAAGTGACAAATGAACATTGCAAATTACCTAGAGAAATCGAGGATATGGTTCATGTGTGGGCGAGCCTCTGTGCTGGAGTGGTCAGTGTTAAGCGTTACGAAGAGAGGGAAGTTGTAAATATAGAAAATGTTCCATCCTGCCATCCATCGTCGCGATTATCCGAAATTGTAGTAACGCGACGTAAAGGGAAGTGAAAGAAGTAGAATAAGCTTTTCAATGGAAATGTCGCATGTTCTGTAGGCAACTAAATATCCGATGTATTAACATTGCACAAATCCAAAATATGAAACACATTTTTGGGTAAATCGTTTTTTTTTTTTTTTTTTTTGCATTCGATAAGGTCTGCCGTTCCCGACTGTACTGCAATGCCGGGCCGACAGGTGGTGAGGGTGTGGCAAGCCACGACCGCCTCACCTGTTTCCAAAAATCAGTTTAATATACTGGACCTGCAATGCAGGTCGTATCAGATATTAAGCTGATAAGAACAGATAAAAAAACTTTATTACAGAAAATGCTGAACGAAGTTCAGAATATACAGCTCACCTATTTTAAAATGAGATTTCAAGTTGCACAGCCTTAGCTGGCAGTATAGACATAATATTAGAACAGAGTTATAAAATCCAATCAAAATCAGGTATTGTAAAATACAAATCAATTATTGAATTAGAAGATCAAGTTCAAGTTCATTAACTACGTCATCAATTCATAACATATCCAGTATAACCAATATGAGTATCGCTAAATATTCATAAACCATTTGAGTTTATGCCTCATACGCTTAAATAGTTCAAATTTAACATATGAACATTAACCCCACTACAACTAGGAGTTAAATTTGTCAATCTTCAAAGATGACAACGTATGCTATACTAAATAATCTCATAAGATACAACCATAAAATAAGCAAGCGAGACTTCAACCTTAGATCAAATATTCAAAAACACTAAAGGCAAGTTAAAACCAATAAGATTTAGCAATTGCATAAGTGTACAGCATTAGATATATCGTTGCGGGACCATATACATAACAAATTGGCCGTATGATAACCATAAGAGTCATGTGTCAGGTGAATATATTTCTAAAAAATTAATCCAGAATATTAAGTAACGTATAATCACGATAATAACTCTACTTAGTTTGACATACAATAATTACAGAGCCATTAGTAAATGACTATCCTCCATCCTATGATATAGGATCACTCAATTTAAAATACAATAATCATACGACTGTTCATCATAAAGGCAGTTTACATCATTAAATAAAGTAAATTTGCATTCATTGCATACAATTCATTTATAACACAATAAGTGGAAATTCACAAGTAGATAATAAACTCAAAGACACCGAAAAACAAATAAAATACAATATGATTTGCAGTTGCATAGACTTTGAGCAGAATATAATCCAATAATTAAATGAATATAGTGGCCTTTAACCAAATAAAATTCAATCATGCCATGGACATATAATAATATACAAACGTTAAGTTATAATTAAAATTATATAAAAGTTATAGGTCCACTACTTGAAATATTCAAACAACCCTTAATCAGTAAGGCCGCTTACAATATTTAAAATATAGCTAATTTACATTTATTAGCATATAATTCATTAATAACCGATTGGCCAAGATAAAACAAAAGGCTAACATTAATATCCTACAGGGCCAGTCCAATATTACAGCTTCCCGGTAACATGCTCGGTAGGATATAGGTCATATCAGGTTTAAGACTGGTAAAGTCAATCTACTACTACTTACACAAAACAAGTCACCAGTTAATGAAATCGTCAGTAATTATACTTCAAGAGTTCAACAGGTAGGAAGGTAAAATCTTAGTACTGTCTAGCCCCTGTTATATGCTCAATAAAAATATCCCTGGACCATTTAATAGTGTCGCTCACAATAAGCCTCTTCATTAGGCCTGAGTATCGATCACTAATGCCCAATGCTCTAATAATACTATCGTTGGCCGGGTCCCATGTTCCAAGGGCTCCAACAACTAGAGCATCACATGTGACCCGCCACCCTTTTGCAATAAGTTGGTCAGCAAGCGATTCGTATTTTAGTTGTTTAAGCATTCGAACAGCTTCAAGAGATTCCTTCCTGTTGTCAAATGGTACAGCTACATCCACAATGTGACACGACTTTTTCTCATTAGAATATGCAACTATGTCAGGCCTTAGTGTGCTATTGCACCCCTCAACTCTTTTATTAATATTAATGATGGAGAATTTGGATGCAATCGCTTTAGCTATACGCTCTTGAATTGCATTGTGGCGCAGCTGCCATGCAGCAGAATGAAGTCTGCAGTGGTTGATCACATGAGGCAAAGTTTCGACAGCGTACCCACATCGCCTACACCTTTTATCTCCTTGTCCGTATCTAGTAGTACCATTTAATTTTACGGTTCCCAGACGAGCCTGGTGTATAAATCTCCAATCTGCAAAGCGGGTATATTTACCCTCCCTAACAAAGTGATTGGAGAAGTAGGAGGCTGAAGAAATGTCCATTACTTTTCCTTGGTCAGGCTTCTTTTTGATTTTAACCAAGTAAAACTCTTGAGCAGCTTTTCTGAGCATTGATTGTAAATAGCCACGTGAAGATTCATCAACAATTATTTTGTTTCCACTAGAGGGACAAGTAAATCTAATCTCCAGGGAATTTCTGTTGTTATTGAACGACCATTCAATGTTGAATTGCTTCTTCAGTAACACAGTTGACTTTCTGCAGTAGGACCAGGTAGAAGAAGTATCACCTCCATCTCTGGAAAACTCCTCATCATTCCTGCCATTCAAGTAATCAGTCAACTCAGACCATGAGGGATCCTTCCTAATTTTCCTTCTTACCACACTCTTCAATTCACCCAATGCCACTCTTTGGACATTCACATCAGGAGTCGTCAGCAATCTATATGCACGGACAATGCCCGAAATATCAACCAGTTCACTCAGGGGCAGAATGCCAGCACCACCCTTATCCGTGGACATAAAAACTATTTCGGGACTAGCCCGAGCTGGCAAGTTAAGCCACTTCTTAACCAGTCGCTTCAAAGCCGAGTCAATTTCTCTGAAGTTCTTTTTCATTATAAGTGAACCCCTAAGAGAATGCTGAAAGCGAGGCAAAATGAAGGACCTTATTGCATCAATTTTTTGCCACGGGGCAAGAAGACTAACATCTATTTTCTGCAGGTCTTCCGTGGCTTTAATTAGGGTTTCATCCGGACTTGAATTTGATTTGAAACCTGCCGGGATTCCCAAATAGCAATATATTTCCCCCTCCTTCAGAACCCTCATAGGGTTACCTCCAAGGAGAAAAGTAGAACCCTCTACTCTTCTTTTACCTTTACAGTTGACATGTAAAGATGCGCATTTTGGAGGTTTAAACTTCAAACCGATGGAATCAGCTGTTTTATGAGCTACGGTTAGCAATTCCTGCATCAAAGCGGATGATTTAGCAATGACGACTAGGTCGTCGGCATATGCTAAACATGAGTATGAATCACCAAGAAGTTTGTAGCCATGAGAGTCACTAACAGAAGTTAACTGACTAATAATAGACTCCATAGCGATATTAAAAAGGACAGGGCTAAGAGGACAGCCCTGTTTAACCCCAGCAGAGATTGGAATGTCCTTGGTATACCCAGTACTACTTCTAATTCGAGTGGTAGAATTAGAGTACATATCCTTAATGATAGTTAAGATACGATCAGGAAAACCAAATTTACGTAGGCTATCTAGGATGTGCTTATGAGGGACCGAGTTAAAGGCATTCGCCAAGTCGAGCCAAGCTACCACCACCTCTTTGTTATTTCTCCGTGCGTCATTGATAGCAGCCTGTATAATGAAGTTATGCTCAACACATCCCTCATAAGGCCGAAACCCTTTCTGAACACCTGAGAGAATTTCATTCCTTTCACAGAATTGAGAAATTCGATCTGAAATGACACCAGCATAAAGTTTCGAAATGGTGTTGCCAAGTGTAATCGGACGCCAATTATCCAAGATCTGCTTATCACCCTTTTTGTAAACTAATACCGTGTTTGATTTCTTCCAGCTGGCAGGAATACGATTCGCGTTCAGACATCTATTAAAGATGTATGTCAGTACAATACAGCCCGAATCATACTTCTTCAGAGCAGCATAAGAAACCCCATCAGGCCCAGGACTGGTATTTGCAGTTTTACCAAGTCTTTTTCTAACTTCATCGCAAGTAATTGGTCTGAGAGACATGTCATTGTTATCGTCACACACTTCCTCACCCTCGTCAGACGGCTCATTACCTTCTTCTGAGTTTAAATTATCAGGTAAGTCCAGATTAACCATCCTTTTACTTTTAAAGAGATCTTCAAAGTGCTTCTGAATCTCGGCAGCTTCAACCTCACAATATTGTGAGGATTGATTTAGGATGGAGTTAACCGCTTTCTTTTTGTTCACTCTAAATAATTTTTGTATTTTGGAAGCCTTCTGAGCATCAAATCTAGGGCCATTATTACGCCGATTAAACCTTCCGTCTCTAATGTTGGATCTTTGGGCAGAAGGATTAGCTCTCGGGTGTACATAGCTGGTATGAGTAGACCTACTGCTGTTGTTATTATTTTGAGGCTGATTAATTTCATTTGACTTGGGTTTCATAGCCAATATAAGACCATCGACAGTCACCTCAAAGTCTTCAAAATCAACAGCCTCTCTCAGCAATGTCAACCAATGGGATTGGAAGTTGGTTAGCTTTATTTCATTGTCATTCCTTATGTCAGCTGGTCGGTCAATTAAAGGGGCAGATTCCGGAGCAGCAATAAATTCATCAAGGATTATGTATTCCTCTCCGTCAACGACCATAATTTCCCCCTGTAAAGTCTGATCAATAGCAGTGGCCTGTGAAGAATTAGCTAGAGGGGAGAGAGAGAGGTTCAAATCCATATCAAGCGCCCTCTCGGAACACTGATTAGAGCCCAAATTATTACTAGATGAGACCCGGTTGGTCACAACATCCAACTCTATATCAATCAAACCGGTCTCTTCAACAGTATAAGTCTGAACACCAGAGGCATTAAAGGGAGACACATTGTTAGAGTCATCAGGATAAACATTATCCGTACTAGAACCAAATGTTTCATTTATAATCCTGAACTTTTCACCATTGACCCTAACTCCACTACTCGTGGTTTCTACATTATGATCGTTATAAGTGACTTGCCTCAATTCTGATGGGTTGGGGTCCGACTGGATGATGGGTCCCTCTAGAGAGTCAGAGAGGCAGCCATCCAGCTGATCCATATCATGCGCCCTCTCGGAGCACTGATTAGAGCCCAAATTATTACTAGATGAAACCCAGTTGGTCACAACATCCAACTCTAAATCAATCAAACCGGTCTCTTCAACAGTGTAAGTCTGAGCACCTGGGGCATTAAAGGGAGGCACATTGTTAGAGTCATCAGGATAAACATAATCCGTACTAGAACCAAATGTTTCATTTATAATCCTGAAATTTTCACCATTGACCCTAACTCCGCTACTCGTGGTTTCTACATCATGGTCTTTATAAGTGACTTGCCTCAATTCTGGTGGGTACAGATACTACACTTTGATCTTAGCCAAAAGGCCGAGAAGCGATGGGTTTCATTGCAAAAAGTGTCAAAATGAACGTGAACAACAGCTTACCTGGCCGTGGGAGTCACAGTTCCGTTGACCCTGCAGATTTATCACAAGATTTCTGATCACAAGTGAACATGTATTTAAACGCAGCCCAGAAGGACACATTTAATTGATATGTGAGATTTGTCGATATGCACCACAATTTGTCAGGGTGAGGAAAGGAAGTGATCTGGAGTGACACTTTTTGAGGGCCAGGTACTTATACCAATGGCTAGCAAACAGGTTCCGTTTCCGGTGCTCTGAGAAATTCCCTCGCGCAGCGTGGATTTTCCCGCACTGGCGCACGATCGTAGAGTCGTCACTGGTTTCCCGCCATTGGACGCCCAAGCTGCTAATATTTCTGGATTGCAGTAAATAGAATGAAATGCGCCCATCGGGGAATGTAGGTAGCATTGGCCCAACTTGACTCTCGTTTCGCAGTGTACAACGTTTCCACTCAAAAGCAACGCATGTGGGTTTACGGAATACCTTTTCATATAAGTGTGTATTGCAGAAATAGAAAAGAGGCCACATAAGGAGGAAAACGTGTAAAATTGCAGAAGTGGATACATTTCGCGAAACGAAATTGTTCCACCAAAAGGTGCCCGTTGCACACACCGCGAATGCCTCGGTACGGGTTTAAACGAACGGGAGACAAGCTGTGACGCTGTATTGAGCGTTGCGAATGGTTGTGGAGAAAAGTGATATGAAAGAAAGATAGGCACACAGAGGGCAATTTGAGGTGTGCATGTGTGAATCGCCTTACCTAAAGTGACAAATGAACATTGCAAATTACCTAGAGAAATCGAGGATATGGTTCATGTGTGGGCGAGCCTCTGTGCTGGAGTGGTCAGTGTTAAGCGTTACGAAGAGAGGGAAGTTGTAAATATAGAAAATGTTCCATCCTGCCATCCATCGTCGCGATTATCCGAAATTGTAGTAACGCGACGTAAAGGGAAGTGAAAGAAGTAGAATAAGCTTTTCAATGGAAATGTCGCATGTTCTGTAGGCAACTAAATATCCGATGTATTAACATTGCACAAATCCAAAATATGAAACACATTTTTGGGTAAATCGTTTTTTTTTTTTTTTTTTTTGCATTCGATAAGGTCTGCCGTTCCCGACTGTACTGCAATGCCGGGCCGACAGGTGGTGAGGGTGTGGCAAGCCACGACCGCCTCACCTGTTTCCAAAAATCAGTTTAATATACTGGACCTGCAATGCAGGTCGTATCAGATATTAAGCTGATAAGAACAGATAAAAAAACTTTATTACAGAAAATGCTGAACGAAGTTCAGAATATACAGCTCACCTATTTTAAAATGAGATTTCAAGTTGCACAGCCTTAGCTGGCAGTATAGACATAATATTAGAACAGAGTTATAAAATCCAATCAAAATCAGGTATTGTAAAATACAAATCAATTATTGAATTAGAAGATCAAGTTCAAGTTCATTAACTACGTCATCAATTCATAACATATCCAGTATAACCAATATGAGTATCGCTAAATATTCATAAACCATTTGAGTTTATGCCTCATACGCTTAAATAGTTCAAATTTAACATATGAACATTAACCCCACTACAACTAGGAGTTAAATTTGTCAATCTTCAAAGATGACAACGTATGCTATACTAAATAATCTCATAAGATACAACCATCAAATAAGCAAGCGAGACTTCAACCTTAGATCAAATATTCAAAAACACTAAAGGCAAGTTAAAACCAATAAGATTTAGCAATTGCATAAGTGTACAGCATTAGATATATCGTTGCGGGACCATATACATAACAAATTGGCCGTATGATAACCATAAGAGTCATGTGTCAGGTGAATATATTTCTAAAAAATTAATCCAGAATATTAAGTAACGTATAATCACGATAATAACTCTACTTAGTTTGACATACAATAATTACAGAGCCATTAGTAAATGACTATCCTCCATCCTATGATATAGGATCACTCAATTTAAAATACAATAATCATACGACTGTTCATCATAAAGGCAGTTTACATCATTAAATAAAGTAAATTTGCATTCATTGCATACAATTCATTTATAACACAATAAGTGGAAATTCACAAGTAGATAATAAACTCAAAGACACCGAAAAACAAATAAAATACAATATGATTTGCAGTTGCATAGACTTTGAGCAGAATATAATCCAATAATTAAATGAATATAGTGGCCTTTAACCAAATAAAATTCAATCATGCCATGGACATATAATAATATACAAACGTTAAATTATAATTAAAATTATATAAAAGTTATAGGTCCACTACTTGAAATATTCAAACAACCCTTAATCAGTAAGGCCGCTTACAATATTTAAAATATAGCTAATTTACATTTATTAGCATATAATTCATTAATAACCGATTGGCCAAGATAAAACAAAAGGCTAACATTAATATCCTACAGGGCCAGTCCAATATTACAGCTTCCCGGTAACATGCTCGGTAGGATATAGGTCATATCAGGTTTAAGACTGGTAAAGTCAATCTACTACTACTTACACAAAACAAGTCACCAGTTAATGAAATCGTCAGTAATTATACTTCAAGAGTTCAACAGGTAGGAAGGTAAAATCTTAGTACTGTCTAGCCCCTGTTATATGCTCAATAAAAATATCCCTGGACCATTTAATAGTGTCGCTCACAATAAGCCTCTTCATTAGGCCTGAGTATCGATCACTAATGCCCAATGCTCTAATAATACTATCGTTGGCCGGGTCCCATGTTCCAAGGGCTCCAACAACTAGAGCATCACATGTGACCCGCCACCCTTTTGCAATAAGTTGGTCAGCAAGCGATTCGTATTTTAGTTGTTTAAGCATTCGAACAGCTTCAAGAGATTCCTTCCTGTTGTCAAATGGTACAGCTACATCCACAATGTGACACGACTTTTTCTCATTAGAATATGCAACTATGTCAGGCCTTAGTGTGCTATTGCACCCCTCAACTCTTTTATTAATATTAATGATGGAGAATTTGGATGCAATCGCTTTAGCTATACGCTCTTGAATTGCATTGTGGCGCAGCTGCCATGCAGCAGAATGAAGTCTGCAGTGGTTGATCACATGAGGCAAAGTTTCGACAGCGTACCCACATCGCCTACACCTTTTATCTCCTTGTCCGTATCTAGTAGTACCATTTAATTTTACGGTTCCCAGACGAGCCTGGTGTATAAATCTCCAATCTGCAAAGCGGGTATATTTACCCTCCCTAACAAAGTGATTGGAGAAGTAGGAGGCTGAAGAAATGTCCATTACTTTTCCTTGGTCAGGCTTCTTTTTGATTTTAACCAAGTAAAACTCTTGAGCAGCTTTTCTGAGCATTGATTGTAAATAGCCACGTGAAGATTCATCAACAATTATTTTGTTTCCACTAGAGGGACAAGTAAATCTAATCTCCAGGGAATTTCTGTTGTTATTGAACGACCATTCAATGTTGAATTGCTTCTTCAGTAACACAGTTGACTTTCTGCAGTAGGACCAGGTAGAAGAAGTATCACCTCCATCTCTGGAAAACTCCTCATCATTCCTGCCATTCAAGTAATCAGTCAACTCAGACCATGAGGGATCCTTCCTAATTTTCCTTCTTACCACACTCTTCAATTCACCCAATGCCACTCTTTGGACATTCACATCAGGAGTCGTCAGCAATCTATATGCACGGACAATGCCCGAAATATCAACCAGTTCACTCAGGGGCAGAATGCCAGCACCACCCTTATCCGTGGACATAAAAACTATTTCGGGACTAGCCCGAGCTGGCAAGTTAAGCCACTTCTTAACCAGTCGCTTCAAAGCCGAGTCAATTTCTCTGAAGTTCTTTTTCATTATAAGTGAACCCCTAAGAGAATGCTGAAAGCGAGGCAAAATGAAGGACCTTATTGCATCAATTTTTTGCCACGGGGCAAGAAGACTAACATCTATTTTCTGCAGGTCTTCCGTGGCTTTAATTAGGGTTTCATCCGGACTTGAATTTGATTTGAAACCTGCCGGGATTCCCAAATAGCAATATATTTCCCCCTCCTTCAGAACCCTCATAGGGTTACCTCCAAGGAGAAAAGTAGAACCCTCTACTCTTCTTTTACCTTTACAGTTGACATGTAAAGATGCGCATTTTGGAGGTTTAAACTTCAAACCGATGGAATCAGCTGTTTTATGAGCTACGGTTAGCAATTCCTGCATCAAAGCGGATGATTTAGCAATGACGACTAGGTCGTCGGCATATGCTAAACATGAGTATGAATCACCAAGAAGTTTGTAGCCATGAGAGTCACTAACAGAAGTTAACTGACTAATAATAGACTCCATAGCGATATTAAAAAGGACAGGGCTAAGAGGACAGCCCTGTTTAACCCCAGCAGAGATTGGAATGTCCTTGGTATACCCAGTACTACTTCTAATTCGAGTGGTAGAATTAGAGTACATATCCTTAATGATAGTTAAGATACGATCAGGAAAACCAAATTTACGTAGGCTATCTAGGATGTGCTTATGAGGGACCGAGTTAAAGGCATTCGCCAAGTCGAGCCAAGCTACCACCACCTCTTTGTTATTTCTCCGTGCGTCATTGATAGCAGCCTGTATAATGAAGTTATGCTCAACACATCCCTCATAAGGCCGAAACCCTTTCTGAACACCTGAGAGAATTTCATTCCTTTCACAGAATTGAGAAATTCGATCTGAAATGACACCAGCATAAAGTTTCGAAATGGTGTTGCCAAGTGTAATCGGACGCCAATTATCCAAGATCTGCTTATCACCCTTTTTGTAAACTAATACCGTGTTTGATTTCTTCCAGCTGGCAGGAATACGATTCGCGTTCAGACATCTATTAAAGATGTATGTCAGTACAATACAGCCCGAATCATACTTCTTCAGAGCAGCATAAGAAACCCCATCAGGCCCAGGACTGGTATTTGCAGTTTTACCAAGTCTTTTTCTAACTTCATCGCAAGTAATTGGTCTGAGAGACATGTCATTGTTATCGTCACACACTTCCTCACCCTCGTCAGACGGCTCATTACCTTCTTCTGAGTTTAAATTATCAGGTAAGTCCAGATTAACCATCCTTTTACTTTTAAAGAGATCTTCAAAGTGCTTCTGAATCTCGGCAGCTTCAACCTCACAATATTGTGAGGATTGATTTAGGATGGAGTTAACCGCTTTCTTTTTGTTCACTCTAAATAATTTTTGTATTTTGGAAGCCTTCTGAGCATCAAATCTAGGGCCATTATTACGCCGATTAAACCTTCCGTCTCTAATGTTGGATCTTTGGGCAGAAGGATTAGCTCTCGGGTGTACATAGCTGGTATGAGTAGACCTACTGCTGTTGTTATTATTTTGAGGCTGATTAATTTCATTTGACTTGGGTTTCATAGCCAATATAAGACCATCGACAGTCACCTCAAAGTCTTCAAAATCAACAGCCTCTCTCAGCAATGTCAACCAATGGGATTGGAAGATGGTTAGCTTTATTTCATTGTCATTCCTTATGTCAGCTGGTCGGTCAATTAAAGGGGCAGATTCCGGAGCAGCAATAAATTCATCAAGGATTATGTATTCCTCTCCGTCAACGACCATAATTTCCCCCTGTAAAGTCTGATCAATAGCAGTGGCCTGTGAAGAATTAGCTAGAGGGGAGAGAGAGAGGTTCAAATCCATATCAAGCGCCCTCTCGGAACACTGATTAGAGCCCAAATTATTACTAGATGAGACCCGGTTGGTCACAACATCCAACTCTATATCAATCAAACCGGTCTCTTCAACAGTATAAGTCTGAACACCAGAGGCATTAAAGGGAGACACATTGTTAGAGTCATCAGGATAAACATTATCCGTACTAGAACCAAATGTTTCATTTATAATCCTGAACTTTTCACCATTGACCCTAACTCCACTACTCGTGGTTTCTACATTATGATCGTTATAAGTGACTTGCCTCAATTCTGATGGGTTGGGGTCCGACTGGATGATGGGTCCCTCTAGAGAGTCAGAGAGGCAGCCATCCAGCTGATCCATATCATGCGCCCTCTCGGAGCACTGATTAGAGCCCAAATTATTACTAGATGAAACCCAGTTGGTCACAACATCCAACTCTAAATCAATCAAACCGGTCTCTTCAACAGTGTAAGTCTGAGCACCTGGGGCATTAAAGGGAGGCACATTGTTAGAGTCATCAGGATAAACATAATCCGTACTAGAACCAAATGTTTCATTTATAATCCTGAAATTTTCACCATTGACCCTAACTCCGCTACTCGTGGTTTCTACATCATGGTCGTTATAAGTGACTTGCCTCAATTCTGGTGGGTTGGGGTCCGACTGGATGATGGGTCCCTCTAGAGAGTCCGAAAGGTAGCCATCCAGCTGAGCATCACTGATGTCCTGGGCTTCTGGGATGGTCACCAGTTTACTAGAGTCCAGAGGACGACTCCACAACGCAATATCTTTGCTATTGCCTTCGATCCCGGTAACTTGAATTGGGATAGGGGTAGAGGTGGCAACAACTAAATTCTCCTTGTCAAGCAAATGAGTATCAGACGGGTTATCGTCATCGTCATTAACAGTCAAGAACTCGTTATTGTCCTCAAACAGTAAGCTTCCGTTGATCATCCCTACATAGCTTTTATTACCCGTAATGCTTAAAGTATCATTAATAGTCACATTATTCTCGACTACCAAATCTTCAACTACACCTAGGGGACTATCACTAACACACTCTTCACATGAGCTTTTACAGACCTTAAAGTGTGATTTTCCTTGTTTTAATAAGTCAAATAGTAACCCACATTTCGAACATTTAAAGGTCAGCAAAGTACCTTTATGGTATTTTTTGACATGTTTATATAGGTCATTGTGAGTTTTATATTCACCGAAGGTACCCCTTTTGGCAGAGCCACTAGCAATATTAGTAAAGCATTTGGTGCATTTAAATGTAGAAGGAAGAGGAATTTCAAGAATCACACTATCCTCTTCCATTGTTGATCGACACGAGCTAACAGACATATTAGAACAACAAAATAAGAATATTATAGTTCTTAGTTATAAACGATAACTATACCCGCTCTTAAAGATGGGATCTTCATCATCGGTCCGGTCCAGTCCGCCATTAAGTCCCGCTGCAGTCTTCAAGGTAACAGAGGCCAAATCTCTTGACAGGGCAAGTTCACTGCTGGAAGCGGCCTTCGCTGGTATGCCCCAGACCTAGGCAACACACCCCAGAATGACACGGACTGGCTCCTCACTGGATCGCAGTCCACCTCCTATGGTCGGAGCTGGCTCCCCGCCGGATGGCAGTCCACCCCTCCTATCAGGGGCTGGCACGTCCCTGAAACTTCGGCGAAACGGGGGCTGGCTCCCTGCTGGATGGTACTCCTCCAGAGCTTCGGCGATACGGGTGCTGGTTCCCCGCTGGATGGTACGCCTCAGCACGCCTCTGAAACCTCGGAAGAACGGGGGCTGAATCCCCGCTGGATGGTACGCCCCTGGAGCTTCGGCGGCACAGGGGCTGGAACCCCGCTGGATGGTACTCCTCAGCACGCCTCTGGAATCTCGGA
This sequence comes from Lepisma saccharinum, assembly GCF_977018435.1. Classification (NCBI taxonomy): domain Eukaryota; kingdom Metazoa; phylum Arthropoda; class Insecta; order Zygentoma; family Lepismatidae; genus Lepisma; species Lepisma saccharinum. The sequence goes on along the minus strand of NC_139231.1, from coordinate 22,822,659 downwards.
AGAACGGGGGCTGGATCCCCGCTGGATGGTACGCCTCAGGAGCTTCGGCGGGACAGGGGCTGGTTCCCTGCTGGATGGTACTCCTCCAGAGCTTCGGCGATACGGGTGCTGGTTCCCCGCTGGATGGTACGCCTCAGCACACCTCTGGAACCTCGGAAGAACGGGGGCTGAATCCCCGCTGGATGGTACGCCCCTGGAGCTTCGGCGGCACAGGGGCTGGAACCCCGCTGGATGGTACGCCTCAGCACGCCTCTGGAACCTCGGAAGAACGGGGGCTGGATACCCGCTGGATGGTACGCCTCAGCACGCCTCTGGAACCTCGGAAGAACGGGGGCTGGATCCCCGCTGGATGGTACGCCTCAGGAGCTTCGGCGGGACAGGGGCTGGTTCCCTGCTGGATGGCAGTCCACCTCTACCAGTCAGGGCCAGCTCGCCTCTGGAACCTCGGAAGAACGGGGGCTGGATCTCCGCTGGATGGTACGCCTCTGGAGTATTTCGGCGAGATGAGGGCTGGCACCTGCTGAATGGCAGTCAACTTTTCTTCAAGTACTATAACAGAGAAAACACGAATATAAGCTAAAAGACAAAAAATACGCAGTTAGAGACTGTTCAGCCAAGGCCCGTCTCTTTTAAGTATATGCCAAAAAATATCAAAGTGTAGCCCGTTATTAATAATTAAGCTGATAAGAACAGATAAAAAAACTTTATTACAGAAAATGCTGAACGAAGTTCAGAATATACAGCTCACCTATTTTAAAATGAGATTTCAAGTTGCACAGCCTTAGCTGGCAGTATAGACATAATATTAGAACAGAGTTATAAAATCCAATCAAAATCAGGTATTGTAAAATACAAATCAATTATTGAATTAGAAGATCAAGTTCAAGTTCATTAACTACGTCATCAATTCATAACATATCCAGTATAACCAATATGAGTATCGCTAAATATTCATAAACCATTTGAGTTTATGCCTCATACGCTTAAATAGTTCAAATTTAACATATGAACATTAACCCCACTACAACTAGGAGTTAAATTTGTCAATCTTCAAAGATGACAACGTATGCTATACTAAATAATCTCATAAGATACAACCATCAAATAAGCAAGCGAGACTTCAACCTTAGATCAAATATTCAAAAACACTAAAGGCAAGTTAAAACCAATAAGATTTAGCAATTGCATAAGTGTACAGCATTAGATATATCGTTGCGGGACCATATACATAACAAATTGGCCGTATGATAACCATAAGAGTCATGTGTCAGGTGAATATATTTCTAAAAAATTAATCCAGAATATTAAGTAACGTATAATCACGATAATAACTCTACTTAGTTTGACATACAATAATTACAGAGCCATTAGTAAATGACTATCCTCCATCCTATGATATAGGATCACTCAATTTAAAATACAATAATCATACGACTGTTCATCATAAAGGCAGTTTACATCATTAAATAAAGTAAATTTGCATTCATTGCATACAATTCATTTATAACACAATAAGTGGAAATTCACAAGTAGATAATAAACTCAAAGACACCGAAAAACAAATAAAATACAATATGATTTGCAGTTGCATAGACTTTGAGCAGAATATAATCCAATAATTAAATGAATATAGTGGCCTTTAACCAAATAAAATTCAATCATGCCATGGACATATAATAATATACAAACGTTAAATTATAATTAAAATTATATAAAAGTTATAGGTCCACTACTTGAAATATTCAAACAACCCTTAATCAGTAAGGCCGCTTACAATATTTAAAATATAGCTAATTTACATTTATTAGCATATAATTCATTAATAACCGATTGGCCAAGATAAAACAAAAGGCTAACATTAATATCCTACAGGGCCAGTCCAATATTACAGCTTCCCGGTAACATGCTCGGTAGGATATAGGTCATATCAGGTTTAAGACTGGTAAAGTCAATCTACTACTACTTACACAAAACAAGTCACCAGTTAATGAAATCGTCAGTAATTATACTTCAAGAGTTCAACAGGTAGGAAGGTAAAATCTTAGTACTGTCTAGCCCCTGTTATATGCTCAATAAAAATATCCCTGGACCATTTAATAGTGTCGCTCACAATAAGCCTCTTCATTAGGCCTGAGTATCGATCACTAATGCCCAATGCTCTAATAATACTATCGTTGGCCGGGTCCCATGTTCCAAGGGCTCCAACAACTAGAGCATCACATGTGACCCGCCACCCTTTTGCAATAAGTTGGTCAGCAAGCGATTCGTATTTTAGTTGTTTAAGCATTCGAACAGCTTCAAGAGATTCCTTCCTGTTGTCAAATGGTACAGCTACATCCACAATGTGACACGACTTTTTCTCATTAGAATATGCAACTATGTCAGGCCTTAGTGTGCTATTGCACCCCTCAACTCTTTTATTAATATTAATGATGGAGAATTTGGATGCAATCGCTTTAGCTATACGCTCTTGAATTGCATTGTGGCGCAGCTGCCATGCAGCAGAATGAAGTCTGCAGTGGTTGATCACATGAGGCAAAGTTTCGACAGCGTACCCACATCGCCTACACCTTTTATCTCCTTGTCCGTATCTAGTAGTACCATTTAATTTTACGGTTCCCAGACGAGCCTGGTGTATAAATCTCCAATCTGCAAAGCGGGTATATTTACCCTCCCTAACAAAGTGATTGGAGAAGTAGGAGGCTGAAGAAATGTCCATTACTTTTCCTTGGTCAGGCTTCTTTTTGATTTTAACCAAGTAAAACTCTTGAGCAGCTTTTCTGAGCATTGATTGTAAATAGCCACGTGAAGATTCATCAACAATTATTTTGTTTCCACTAGAGGGACAAGTAAATCTAATCTCCAGGGAATTTCTGTTGTTATTGAACGACCATTCAATGTTGAATTGCTTCTTCAGTAACACAGTTGACTTTCTGCAGTAGGACCAGGTAGAAGAAGTATCACCTCCATCTCTGGAAAACTCCTCATCATTCCTGCCATTCAAGTAATCAGTCAACTCAGACCATGAGGGATCCTTCCTAATTTTCCTTCTTACCACACTCTTCAATTCACCCAATGCCACTCTTTGGACATTCACATCAGGAGTCGTCAGCAATCTATATGCACGGACAATGCCCGAAATATCAACCAGTTCACTCAGGGGCAGAATGCCAGCACCACCCTTATCCGTGGACATAAAAACTATTTCGGGACTAGCCCGAGCTGGCAAGTTAAGCCACTTCTTAACCAGTCGCTTCAAAGCCGAGTCAATTTCTCTGAAGTTCTTTTTCATTATAAGTGAACCCCTAAGAGAATGCTGAAAGCGAGGCAAAATGAAGGACCTTATTGCATCAATTTTTTGCCACGGGGCAAGAAGACTAACATCTATTTTCTGCAGGTCTTCCGTGGCTTTAATTAGGGTTTCATCCGGACTTGAATTTGATTTGAAACCTGCCGGGATTCCCAAATAGCAATATATTTCCCCCTCCTTCAGAACCCTCATAGGGTTACCTCCAAGGAGAAAAGTAGAACCCTCTACTCTTCTTTTACCTTTACAGTTGACATGTAAAGATGCGCATTTTGGAGGTTTAAACTTCAAACCGATGGAATCAGCTGTTTTATGAGCTACGGTTAGCAATTCCTGCATCAAAGCGGATGATTTAGCAATGACGACTAGGTCGTCGGCATATGCTAAACATGAGTATGAATCACCAAGAAGTTTGTAGCCATGAGAGTCACTAACAGAAGTTAACTGACTAATAATAGACTCCATAGCGATATTAAAAAGGACAGGGCTAAGAGGACAGCCCTGTTTAACCCCAGCAGAGATTGGAATGTCCTTGGTATACCCAGTACTACTTCTAATTCGAGTGGTAGAATTAGAGTACATATCCTTAATGATAGTTAAGATACGATCAGGAAAACCAAATTTACGTAGGCTATCTAGGATGTGCTTATGAGGGACCGAGTTAAAGGCATTCGCCAAGTCGAGCCAAGCTACCACCACCTCTTTGTTATTTCTCCGTGCGTCATTGATAGCAGCCTGTATAATGAAGTTATGCTCAACACATCCCTCATAAGGCCGAAACCCTTTCTGAACACCTGAGAGAATTTCATTCCTTTCACAGAATTGAGAAATTCGATCTGAAATGACACCAGCATAAAGTTTCGAAATGGTGTTGCCAAGTGTAATCGGACGCCAATTATCCAAGATCTGCTTATCACCCTTTTTGTAAACTAATACCGTGTTTGATTTCTTCCAGCTGGCAGGAATACGATTCGCGTTCAGACATCTATTAAAGATGTATGTCAGTACAATACAGCCCGAATCATACTTCTTCAGAGCAGCATAAGAAACCCCATCAGGCCCAGGACTGGTATTTGCAGTTTTACCAAGTCTTTTTCTAACTTCATCGCAAGTAATTGGTCTGAGAGACATGTCATTGTTATCGTCACACACTTCCTCACCCTCGTCAGACGGCTCATTACCTTCTTCTGAGTTTAAATTATCAGGTAAGTCCAGATTAACCATCCTTTTACTTTTAAAGAGATCTTCAAAGTGCTTCTGAATCTCGGCAGCTTCAACCTCACAATATTGTGAGGATTGATTTAGGATGGAGTTAACCGCTTTCTTTTTGTTCACTCTAAATAATTTTTGTATTTTGGAAGCCTTCTGAGCATCAAATCTAGGGCCATTATTACGCCGATTAAACCTTCCGTCTCTAATGTTGGATCTTTGGGCAGAAGGATTAGCTCTCGGGTGTACATAGCTGGTATGAGTAGACCTACTGCTGTTGTTATTATTTTGAGGCTGATTAATTTCATTTGACTTGGGTTTCATAGCCAATATAAGACCATCGACAGTCACCTCAAAGTCTTCAAAATCAACAGCCTCTCTCAGCAATGTCAACCAATGGGATTGGAAGTTGGTTAGCTTTATTTCATTGTCATTCCTTATGTCAGCTGGTCGGTCAATTAAAGGGGCAGATTCCGGAGCAGCAATAAATTCATCAAGGATTATGTATTCCTCTCCGTCAACGACCATAATTTCCCCCTGTAAAGTCTGATCAATAGCAGTGGCCTGTGAAGAATTAGCTAGAGGGGAGAGAGAGAGGTTCAAATCCATATCAAGCGCCCTCTCGGAACACTGATTAGAGCCCAAATTATTACTAGATGAGACCCGGTTGGTCACAACATCCAACTCTATATCAATCAAACCGGTCTCTTCAACAGTATAAGTCTGAACACCAGAGGCATTAAAGGGAGACACATTGTTAGAGTCATCAGGATAAACATTATCCGTACTAGAACCAAATGTTTCATTTATAATCCTGAACTTTTCACCATTGACCCTAACTCCACTACTCGTGGTTTCTACATTATGATCGTTATAAGTGACTTGCCTCAATTCTGATGGGTTGGGGTCCGACTGGATGATGGGTCCCTCTAGAGAGTCAGAGAGGCAGCCATCCAGCTGATCCATATCATGCGCCCTCTCGGAGCACTGATTAGAGCCCAAATTATTACTAGATGAAACCCAGTTGGTCACAACATCCAACTCTAAATCAATCAAACCGGTCTCTTCAACAGTGTAAGTCTGAGCACCTGGGGCATTAAAGGGAGGCACATTGTTAGAGTCATCAGGATAAACATAATCCGTACTAGAACCAAATGTTTCATTTATAATCCTGAAATTTTCACCATTGACCCTAACTCCGCTACTCGTGGTTTCTACATCATGGTCGTTATAAGTGACTTGCCTCAATTCTGGTGGGTTGGGGTCCGACTGGATGATGGGTCCCTCTAGAGAGTCCGAAAGGTAGCCATCCAGCTGAGCATCACTGATGTCCTGGGCTTCTGGGATGGTCACCAGTTTACTAGAGTCCAGAGGACGACTCCACAACGCAATATCTTTGCTATTGCCTTCGATCCCGGTAACTTGAATTGGGATAGGGGTAGAGGTGGCAACAACTAAATTCTCCTTGTCAAGCAAATGAGTATCAGACGGGTTATCGTCATCGTCATTAACAGTCAAGAACTCGTTATTGTCCTCAAACAGTAAGCTTCCGTTGATCATCCCTACATAGCTTTTATTACCCGTAATGCTTAAAGTATCATTAATAGTCACATTATTCTCGACTACCAAATCTTCAACTACACCTAGGGGACTATCACTAACACACTCTTCACATGAGCTTTTACAGACCTTAAAGTGTGATTTTCCTTGTTTTAATAAGTCAAATAGTAACCCACATTTCGAACATTTAAAGGTCAGCAAAGTACCTTTATGGTATTTTTTGACATGTTTATATAGGTCATTGTGAGTTTTATATTCACCGAAGGTACCCCTTTTGGCAGAGCCACTAGCAATATTAGTAAAGCATTTGGTGCATTTAAATGTAGAAGGAAGAGGAATTTCAAGAATCACACTATCCTCTTCCATTGTTGATCGACACGAGCTAACAGACATATTAGAACAACAAAATAAGAATATTATAGTTCTTAGTTATAAACGATAACTATACCCGCTCTTAAAGATGGGATCTTCATCATCGGTCCGGTCCAGTCCGCCATTAAGTCCCGCTGCAGTCTTCAAGGTAACAGAGGCCAAATCTCTTGACAGGGCAAGTTCACTGCTGGAAGCGGCCTTCGCTGGTATGCCCCAGACCTAGGCAACACACCCCAGAATGACACGGACTGGCTCCTCACTGGATCGCAGTCCACCTCCTATGGTCGGAGCTGGCTCCCCGCCGGATGGCAGTCCACCCCTCCTATCAGGGGCTGGCACGTCCCTGAAACTTCGGCGAAACGGGGGCTGGCTCCCTGCTGGATGGTACTCCTCCAGAGCTTCGGCGATACGGGTGCTGGTTCCCCGCTGGATGGTACGCCTCAGCACGCCTCTGAAACCTCGGAAGAACGGGGGCTGAATCCCCGCTGGATGGAACGCCCCTGGAGCTTCGGCGGCACAGGGGCTGGAACCCCGCTGGATGGTACTCCTCAGCACGCCTCTGGAATCTCGGAAGAACGGGGGCTGGATCCCCGCTGGATGGTACGCCTCAGGAGCTTCGGCGGGACAGGGGCTGGTTCCCTGCTGGATGGTACTCCTCCAGAGCTTCGGCGATACGGGTGCTGGTTCCCCGCTGGATGGTACGCCTCAGCACACCTCTGGAACCTCGGAAGAACGGGGGCTGAATCCCCGCTGGATGGTACGCCCCTGGAGCTTCGGCGGCACAGGGGCTGGAACCCCGCTGGATGGTACGCCTCAGCACGCCTCTGGAACCTCGGAAGAACGGGGGCTGGATACCCGCTGGATGGTACGCCTCAGCACGCCTCTGGAACCTCGGAAGAACGGGGGCTGGATCCCCGCTGGATGGTACGCCTCAGGAGCTTCGGCGGGACAGGGGCTGGTTCCCTGCTGGATGGCAGTCCACCTCTACCAGTCAGGGCCAGCTCGCCTCTGGAACCTCGGAAGAACGGGGGCTGGATCTCCGCTGGATGGTACGCCTCTGGAGTATTTCGGCGAGATGAGGGCTGGCACCTGCTGAATGGCAGTCAACTTTTCTTCAAGTACTATAACAGAGAAAACACGAATATAAGCTAAAAGACAAAAAATACGCAGTTAGAGACTGTTCAGCCAAGGCCCGTCTCTTTTAAGTATATGCCAAAAAATATCAAAGTGTAGCCCGTTATTAATAATTAAGCTGATAAGAACAGATAAAAAAAACTTTATTACAGAAAATGCTGAACGAAGTTCAGAATATACAGCTCACCTATTTTAAAATGAGATTTCAAGTTGCACAGCCTTAGCTGGCAGTATAGACATAATATTAGAACAGAGTTATAAAATCCAATCAAAATCAAGTATTGTAAAATACAAATCAATTATTGAATTAGAAGATCAAGTTCAAGTTCATTAACTACGTCATCAATTCATAACATATCCAGTATAACCAATATGAGTATCGCTAAATATTCATAAACCATTTGAGTTTATGCCTCATACGCTTAAATAGTTCAAATTTAACATATGAACATTAACCCCACTACAACTAGGAGTTAAATTTGTCAATCTTCAAAGATGACAACGTATGCTATACTAAATAATCTCATAAGATACAACCATCAAATAAGCAAGCGAGACTTCAACCTTAGATCAAATATTCAAAAACACTAAAGGCAAGTTAAAACCAATAAGATTTAGCAATTGCATAAGTGTACAGCATTAGATATATCGTTGCGGGACCATATACATAACAAATTGGCCGTATGATAACCATAAGAGTCATGTGTCAGGTGAATATATTTCTAAAAAATTAATCCAGAATATTAAGTAACGTATAATCACGATAATAACTCTACTTAGTTTGACATACAATAATTACAGAGCCATTAGTAAATGACTATCCTCCATCCTATGATATAGGATCACTCAATTTAAAATACAATAATCATACGACTGTTCATCATAAAGGCAGTTTACATCATTAAATAAAGTAAATTTGCATTCATTGCATACAATTCATTTATAACACAATAAGTGGAAATTCACAAGTAGATAATAAACTCAAAGACACCGAAAAACAAATAAAATACAATATGATTTGCAGTTGCATAGACTTTGAGCAGAATATAATCCAATAATTAAATGAATATAGTGGCCTTTAACCAAATAAAATTCAATCATGCCATGGACATATAATAATATACAAACGTTAAAATATAATTAAAATTATATAAAAGTTATAGGTCCACTACTTGAAATATTCAAACAACCCTTAATCAGTAAGGCCGCTTACAATATTTAAAATATAGCTAATTTACATTTATTAGCATATAATTCATTAATAACCGATTGGCCAAGATAGAACAAAAGGCTAACATTAATATCCTACAGGGCCAGTCCAATATTACAGCTTCCCGGTAACATGCTCGGTAGGATATAGGTCATATCAGGTTTAAGACTGGTAAAGTCAATCTACTACTACTTACACAAAACAAGTCACCAGTTAATGAAATCGTCAGTAATTATACTTCAAGAGTTCAACAGGTAGGAAGGTAAAATCTTAGTACTGTCTAGCCCCTGTTATATGCTCAATAAAAATATCCCTGGACCATTTAATAGTGTCGCTCACAATAAGCCTCTTCATTAGGCCTGAGTATCGATCACTAATGCCCAATGCTCTAATAATACTATCGTTGGCCGGGTCCCATGTTCCAAGGGCTCCAACAACTAGAGCATCACATGTGACCCGCCACCCTTTTGCAATAAGTTGGTCAGCAAGCGATTCGTATTTTAGTTGTTTAAGCATTCGAACAGCTTCAAGAGATTCCTTCCTGTTGTCAAATGGTACAGCTACATCCACAATGTGACACGACTTTTTCTCATTAGAATATGCAACTATGTCAGGCCTTAGTGTGCTATTGCACCCCTCAACTCTTTTATTAATATTAATGATGGAGAATTTGGATGCAATCGCTTTAGCTATACGCTCTTGAATTGCATTGTGGCGCAGCTGCCATGCAGCAGAATGAAGTCTGCAGTGGTTGATCACATGAGGCAAAGTTTCGACAGCGTACCCACATCGCCTACACCTTTTATCTCCTTGTCCGTATCTAGTAGTACCATTTAATTTTACGGTTCCCAGACGAGCCTGGTGTATAAATCTCCAATCTGCAAAGCGGGTATATTTACCCTCCCTAACAAAGTGATTGGAGAAGTAGGAGGCTGAAGAAATGTCCATTACTTTTCCTTGGTCAGGCTTCTTTTTGATTTTAACCAAGTAAAACTCTTGAGCAGCTTTTCTGAGCATTGATTGTAAATAGCCACGTGAAGATTCATCAACAATTATTTTGTTTCCACTAGAGGGACAAGTAAATCTAATCTCCAGGGAATTTCTGTTGTTATTGAACGACCATTCAATGTTGAATTGCTTCTTCAGTAACACAGTTGACTTTCTGCAGTAGGACCAGGTAGAAGAAGTATCACCTCCATCTCTGGAAAACTCCTCATCATTCCTGCCATTCAAGTAATCAGTCAACTCAGACCATGAGGGATCCTTCCTAATTTTCCTTCTTACCACACTCTTCAATTCACCCAATGCCACTCTTTGGACATTCACATCAGGAGTCGTCAGCAATCTATATGCACGGACAATGCCCGAAATATCAACCAGTTCACTCAGGGGCAGAATGCCAGCACCACCCTTATCCGTGGACATAAAAACTATTTCGGGACTAGCCCGAGCTGGCAAGTTAAGCCACTTCTTAACCAGTCGCTTCAAAGCCGAGTCAATTTCTCTGAAGTTCTTTTTCATTATAAGTGAACCCCTAAGAGAATGCTGAAAGCGAGGTAAAATGAAGGACCTTATTGCATCAATTTTTTGCCACGGGGCAAGAAGACTAACATCTATTTTCTGCAGGTCTTCCGTGGCTTTAATTAGGGTTTCATCCGGACTTGAATTTGATTTGAAACCTGCCGGGATTCCCAAATAGCAATATATTTCCCCCTCCTTCAGAACCCTCATAGGGTTACCTCCAAGGAGAAAAGTAGAACCCTCTACTCTTCTTTTACCTTTACAGTTGACATGTAAAGATGCGCATTTTGGAGGTTTAAACTTCAAACCGATGGAATCAGCTGTTTTATGAGCTACGGTTAGCAATTCCTGCATCAAAGCGGATGATTTAGCAATGACGACTAGGTCGTCGGCATATGCTAAACATGAGTATGAATCACCAAGAAGTTTGTAGCCATGAGAGTCACTAACAGAAGTTAACTGACTAATAATAGACTCCATAGCGATATTAAAAAGGACAGGGCTAAGAGGACAGCCCTGTTTAACCCCAGCAGAGATTGGAATGTCCTTGGTATACCCAGTACTACTTCTAATTCGAGTGGTAGAATTAGAGTACATATCCTTAATGATAGTTAAGATACGATCAGGAAAACCAAATTTACGTAGGCTATCTAGGATGTGCTTATGAGGGACCGAGTTAAAGGCATTCGCCAAGTCGAGCCAAGCTACCACCACCTCTTTGTTATTTCTCCGTGCGTCATTGATAGCAGCCTGTATAATGAAGTTATGCTCAACACATCCCTCATAAGGCCGAAACCCTTTCTGAACACCTGAGAGAATTTCATTCCTTTCACAGAATTGAGAAATTCGATCTGAAATGACACCAGCATAAAGTTTCGAAATGGTGTTGCCAAGTGTAATCGGACGCCAATTATCCAAGATCTGCTTATCACCCTTTTTGTAAACTAATACCGTGTTTGATTTCTTCCAGCTGGCAGGAATACGATTCGCGTTCAGACATCTATTAAAGATGTATGTCAGTACAATACAGCCCGAATCATACTTCTTCAGAGCAGCATAAGAAACCCCATCAGGCCCAGGACTGGTATTTGCAGTTTTACCAAGTCTTTTTCTAACTTCATCGCAAGTAATTGGTCTGAGAGACATGTCATTGTTATCGTCACACACTTCCTCACCCTCGTCAGACGGCTCATTACCTTCTTCTGAGTTTAAATTATCAGGTAAGTCCAGATTAACCATCCTTTTACTTTTAAAGAGATCTTCAAAGTGCTTCTGAATCTCGGCAGCTTCTACCTCACAATATTGTGAGGATTGATTTAGGATGGAGTTAACCGCTTTCTTTTTGTTCACTCTAAATAATTTTTGTATTTTGGAAGCCTTCTGAGCATCAACACTACTACACTTTGATCTTAGCCAAAAGGCCGAGAAGCGATGGGTTTCATTGCAAAAAGTGTCAAAATGAACGTGAACAACAGCTTACCTGGCCGTGGGAGTCACAGTTCCGTTGACCCTGCAGATTTATCACAAGATTTCTGATCACAAGTGAACATGTATTTAAACGCAGCCCAGAAGGACACATTTAATTGATATGTGAGATTTGTCGATATGCACCACAATTTGTCAGGGTGAGGAAAGGAAGTGATCTGGAGTGACACTTTTTGAGGGCCAGGTACTTATACCAATGGCTAGCAAACAGGTTCCGTTTCCGGTGCTCTGAGAAATTCCCTCGCGCAGCGTGGATTTTCCCGCACTGGCGCACGATCGTAGAGTCGTCACTGGTTTCCCGCCATTGGACGCCCAAGCTGCTAATATTTCTGGATTGCAGTAAATAGAATGAAATGCGCCCATCGGGGAATGTAGGTAGCATTGGCCCAACTTGACTCTCGTTTCGCAGTGTACAACGTTTCCACTCAAAAGCAACGCATGTGGGTTTACGGAATACCTTTTCATATAAGTGTGTATTGCAGAAATAGAAAAGAGGCCACATAAGGAGGAAAACGTGTAAAATTGCAGAAGTGGATACATTTCGCGAAACGAAATTGTTCCACCAAAAGGTGCCCGTTGCACACACCGCGAATGCCTCGGTACGGGTTTAAACGAACGGGAGACAAGCTGTGACGCTGTATTGAGCGTTGCGAATGGTTGTGGAGAAAAGTGATATGAAAGAAAGATAGGCACACAGAGGGCAATTTGAGGTGTGCATGTGTGAATCGCCTTACCTAAAGTGACAAATGAACATTGCAAATTACCTAGAGAAATCGAGGATATGGTTCATGTGTGGGCGAGCCTCTGTGCTGGAGTGGTCAGTGTTAAGCGTTACGAAGAGAGGGAAGTTGTAAATATAGAAAATGTTCCATCCTGCCATCCATCGTCGCGATTATCCGAAATTGTAGTAACGCGACGTAAAGGGAAGTGAAAGAAGTAGAATAAGCTTTTCAATGGAAATGTCGCATGTTCTGTAGGCAACTAAATATCCGATGTATTAACATTGCACAAATCCAAAATATGAAACACATTTTTGGGTAAATCGTTTTTTTTTTTTTTTTTTTTGCATTCGATAAGGTCTGCCGTTCCCGACTGTACTGCAATGCCGGGCCGACAGGTGGTGAGGGTGTGGCAAGCCACGACCGCCTCACCTGTTTCCAAAAATCAGTTTAATATACTGGACCTGCAATGCAGGTCGTATCAGATATTAAGCTGATAAGAACAGATAAAAAAACTTTATTACAGAAAATGCTGAACGAAGTTCAGAATATACAGCTCACCTATTTTAAAATGAGATTTCAAGTTGCACAGCCTTAGCTGGCAGTATAGACATAATATTAGAACAGAGTTATAAAATCCAATCAAAATCAGGTATTGTAAAATACAAATCAATTATTGAATTAGAAGATCAAGTTCAAGATCATTAACTACGTCATCAATTCATAACATATCCAGTATAACCAATATGAGTATCGCTAAATATTCATAAACCATTTGAGTTTATGCCTCATACGCTTAAATAGTTCAAATTTAACATATGAACATTAACCCCACTACAACTAGGAGTTAAATTTGTCAATCTTCAAAGATGACAACGTATGCTATACTAAATAATCTCATAAGATACAACCATAAAATAAGCAAGCGAGACTTCAACCTTAGATCAAATATTCAAAAACACTAAAGGCAAGTTAAAACCAATAAGATTTAGCAATTGCATAAGTGTACAGCATTAGATATATCGTTGCGGGACCATATACATAACAAATTGGCCGTATGATAACCATAAGAGTCATGTGTCAGGTGAATATATTTCTAAAAAATTAATCCAGAATATTAAGTAACGTATAATCACGATAATAACTCTACTTAGTTTGACATACAATAATTACAGAGCCATTAGTAAATGACTATCCTCCATCCTATGATATAGGATCACTCAATTTAAAATACAATAATCATACGACTGTTCATCATAAAGGCAGTTTACATCATTAAATAAAGTAAATTTGCATTCATTGCATACAATTCATTTATAACACAATAAGTGGAAATTCACAAGTAGATAATAAACTCAAAGACACCGAAAAACAAATAAAATACAATATGATTTGCAGTTGCATAGACTTTGAGCAGAATATAATCCAATAATTAAATGAATATAGTGGCCTTTAACCAAATAAAATTCAATCATGCCATGGACATATAATAATATACAAACGTTAAATTATAATTAAAATTATATAAAAGTTATAGGTCCACTACTTGAAATATTCAAACAACCCTTAATCAGTAAGGCCGCTTACAATATTTAAAATATAGCTAATTTACATTTATTAGCATATAATTCATTAATAACCGATTGGCCAAGATAAAACAAAAGGCTAACATTAATATCCTACAGGGCCAGTCCAATATTACAGCTTCCCGGTAACATGCTCGGTAGGATATAGGTCATATCAGGTTTAAGACTGGTAAAGTCAATCTACTACTACTTACACAAAACAAGTCACCAGTTAATGAAATCGTCAGTAATTATACTTCAAGAGTTCAACAGGTAGGAAGGTAAAATCTTAGTACTGTCTAGCCCCTGTTATATGCTCAATAAAAATATCCCTGGACCATTTAATAGTGTCGCTCACAATAAGCCTCTTCATTAGGCCTGAGTATCGATCACTAATGCCCAATGCTCTAATAATACTATCGTTGGCCGGGTCCCATGTTCCAAGGGCTCCAACAACTAGAGCATCACATGTGACCCGCCACCCTTTTGCAATAAGTTGGTCAGCAAGCGATTCGTATTTTAGTTGTTTAAGCATTCGAACAGCTTCAAGAGATTCCTTCCTGTTGTCAAATGGTACAGCTACATCCACAATGTGACACGACTTTTTCTCATTAGAATATGCAACTATGTCAGGCCTTAGTGTGCTATTGCACCCCTCAACTCTTTTATTAATATTAATGATGGAGAATTTGGATGCAATCGCTTTAGCTATACGCTCTTGAATTGCATTGTGGCGCAGCTGCCATGCAGCAGAATGAAGTCTGCAGTGGTTGATCACATGAGGCAAAGTTTCGACAGCGTACCCACATCGCCTACACCTTTTATCTCCTTGTCCGTATCTAGTAGTACCATTTAATTTTACGGTTCCCAGACGAGCCTGGTGTATAAATCTCCAATCTGCAAAGCGGGTATATTTACCCTCCCTAACAAAGTGATTGGAGAAGTAGGAGGCTGAAGAAATGTCCATTACTTTTCCTTGGTCAGGCTTCTTTTTGATTTTAACCAAGTAAAACTCTTGAGCAGCTTTTCTGAGCATTGATTGTAAATAGCCACGTGAAGATTCATCAACAATTATTTTGTTTCCACTAGAGGGACAAGTAAATCTAATCTCCAGGGAATTTCTGTTGTTATTGAACGACCATTCAATGTTGAATTGCTTCTTCAGTAACACAGTTGACTTTCTGCAGTAGGACCAGGTAGAAGAAGTATCACCTCCATCTCTGGAAAACTCCTCATCATTCCTGCCATTCAAGTAATCAGTCAACTCAGACCATGAGGGATCCTTCCTAATTTTCCTTCTTACCACACTCTTCAATTCACCCAATGCCACTCTTTGGACATTCACATCAGGAGTCGTCAGCAATCTATATGCACGGACAATGCCCGAAATATCAACCAGTTCACTCAGGGGCAGAATGCCAGCACCACCCTTATCCGTGGACATAAAAACTATTTCGGGACTAGCCCGAGCTGGCAAGTTAAGCCACTTCTTAACCAGTCGCTTCAAAGCCGAGTCAATTTCTCTGAAGTTCTTTTTCATTATAAGTGAACCCCTAAGAGAATGCTGAAAGCGAGGCAAAATGAAGGACCTTATTGCATCAATTTTTTGCCACGGGGCAAGAAGACTAACATCTATTTTCTGCAGGTCTTCCGTGGCTTTAATTAGGGTTTCATCCGGACTTGAATTTGATTTGAAACCTGCCGGGATTCCCAAATAGCAATATATTTCCCCCTCCTTCAGAACCCTCATAGGGTTACCTCCAAGGAGAAAAGTAGAACCCTCTACTCTTCTTTTACCTTTACAGTTGACATGTAAAGATGCGCATTTTGGAGGTTTAAACTTCAAACCGATGGAATCAGCTGTTTTATGAGCTACGGTTAGCAATTCCTGCATCAAAGCGGATGATTTAGCAATGACGACTAGGTCGTCGGCATATGCTAAACATGAGTATGAATCACCAAGAAGTTTGTAGCCATGAGAGTCACTAACAGAAGTTAACTGACTAATAATAGACTCCATAGCGATATTAAAAAGGACAGGGCTAAGAGGACAGCCCTGTTTAACCCCAGCAGAGATTGGAATGTCCTTGGTATACCCAGTACTACTTCTAATTCGAGTGGTAGAATTAGAGTACATATCCTTAATGATAGTTAAGATACGATCAGGAAAACCAAATTTACGTAGGCTATCTAGGATGTGCTTATGAGGGACCGAGTTAAAGGCATTCGCCAAGTCGAGCCAAGCTACCACCACCTCTTTGTTATTTCTCCGTGCGTCATTGATAGCAGCCTGTATAATGAAGTTATGCTCAACACATCCCTCATAAGGCCGAAACCCTTTCTGAACACCTGAGAGAATTTCATTCCTTTCACAGAATTGAGAAATTCGATCTGAAATGACACCAGCATAAAGTTTCGAAATGGTGTTGCCAAGTGTAATCGGACGCCAATTATCCAAGATCTGCTTATCACCCTTTTTGTAAACTAATACCGTGTTTGATTTCTTCCAGCTGGCAGGAATACGATTCGCGTTCAGACATCTATTAAAGATGTATGTCAGTACAATACAGCCCGAATCATACTTCTTCAGAGCAGCATAAGAAACCCCATCAGGCCCAGGACTGGTATTTGCAGTTTTACCAAGTCTTTTTCTAACTTCATCGCAAGTAATTGGTCTGAGAGACATGTCATTGTTATCGTCACACACTTCCTCACCCTCGTCAGACGGCTCATTACCTTCTTCTGAGTTTAAATTATCAGGTAAGTTCAGATTAACCATCCTTTTACTTTTAAAGAGATCTTCAAAGTGCTTCTGAATCTCGGCAGCTTCAACCTCACAATATTGTGAGGATTGATTTAGGATGGAGTTAACCGCTTTCTTTTTGTTCACTCTAAATAATTTTTGTATTTTGGAAGCCTTCTGAGCATCAAATCTAGGGCCATTATTACGCCGATTAAACCTTCCGTCTCTAATGTTGGATCTTTGGGCAGAAGGATTAGCTCTCGGGTGTACATAGCTGGTATGAGTAGACCTACTGCTGTTGTTATTATTTTGAGGCTGATTACTTTCATTTGACTTGGGTTTCATAGCCAATATAAGACCATCGACAGTCACCTCAAAGTCTTCAAAATCAACAGCCTCTCTCAGCAATGTCAACCAATGGGATTGGAAGTTGGTTAGCTTTATTTCATTGTCATTCCTTATGTCAGCTGGTCGGTCAATTAAAGGGGCAGATTCCGGAGCAGCAATAAATTCATCAAGGATTATGTATTCCTCTCCGTCAACGACCATAATTTCCCCCTGTAAAGTCTGATCAATAGCAGTGGCCTGTGAAGAATTAGCTAGAGGGGAGAGAGAGAGGTTCAAATCCATATCAAGCGCCCTCTCGGAACACTGATTAGAGCCCAAATTATTACTAGATGAGACCCGGTTGGTCACAACATCCAACTCTATATCAATCAAACCGGTCTCTTCAACAGTATAAGTCTGAACACCAGAGGCATTAAAGGGAGACACATTGTTAGAGTCATCAGGATAAACATTATCCGTACTAGAACCAAATGTTTCATTTATAATCCTGAACTTTTCACCATTGACCCTAACTCCACTACTCGTGGTTTCTACATTATGATCGTTATAAGTGACTTGCCTCAATTCTGATGGGTTGGGGTCCGACTGGATGATGGGTCCCTCTAGAGAGTCAGAGAGGCAGCCATCCAGCTGATCCATATCATGCGCCCTCTCGGAGCACTGATTAGAGCCCAAATTATTACTAGATGAAACCCAGTTGGTCACAACATCCAACTCTAAATCAATCAAACCGGTCTCTTCAACAGTGTAAGTCTGAGCACCTGGGGCATTAAAGGGAGGCACATTGTTAGAGTCATCAGGATAAACATAATCCGTACTAGAACCAAATGATTCATTTATAATCCTGAAATTTTCACCATTGACCCTAACTCCGCTACTCGTGGTTTCTACATCATGGTCGTTATAAGTGACTTGCCTCAATTCTGGTGGGTTGGGGTCCGACTGGATGATGGGTCCCTCTAGAGAGTCCGAAAGGTAGCCATCCAGCTGAGCATCACTGATGTCCTGGGCTTCTGGGATGGTCACCAGTTTACTAGAGTCCAGAGGACGACTCCACAACGCAATATCTTTGCTATTGCCTTCGATCCCGGTAACTTGAATTGGGATAGGGGTAGAGGTGGCAACAACTAAATTCTCCTTGTCAAGCAAATGAGTATCAGACGGGTTATCGTCATCGTCATTAACAGTCAAGAACTCGTTATTGTCCTCAAACAGTAAGCTTCCGTTGATCATCCCTACATAGCTTTTATTACCCGTAATGCTTAAAGTATCATTAATAGTCACATTATTCTCGACTACCAAATCTTCAACTACACCTAGGGGACTATCACTAACACACTCTTCACATGAGCTTTTACAGACCTTAAAGTGTGATTTTCCTTGTTTTAATAAGTCAAATAGTAACCCACATTTCGAACATTTAAAGGTCAGCAAAGTACCTTTATGGTATTTTTTGACATGTTTATATAGGTCATTGTGAGTTTTATATTCACCGAAGGTACCCCTTTTGGCAGAGCCACTAGCAATATTAGTAAAGCATTTGGTGCATTTAAATGTAGAAGGAAGAGGAATTTCAAGAATCACACTATCCTCTTCCATTGTTGATCGACACGAGCTAACAGACATATTAGAACAACAAAATAAGAATATTATAGTTCTTAGTTATAAACGATAACTATACCCGCTCTTAAAGATGGGATCTTCATCATCGGTCCGGTCCAGTCCGCCATTAAGTCCCGCTGCAGTCTTCAAGGTAACAGAGGCCAAATCTCTTGACAGGGCAAGTTCACTGCTGGAAGCGGCCTTCGCTGGTATGCCCCAGACCTAGGCAACACACCCCAGAGTGACACGGACTGGCTCCTCACTGGATCGCCGTCCACCTCCTATGGTCGGAGCTGGCTCCCCGCCGGATGGCAGTCCACCCCTCCTATCAGGGGCTGGCACGTCCCTGAAACTTCGGCGAAACGGGGGCTGGCTCCCTGCTGGATGGTACTCCTCCAGAGCTTCGGCGATACGGGTGCTGGTTCCCCGCTGGATGGTACGCCTCAGCACGCCTCTGAAACCTCGGAAGAACGGGGGCTGAATCCCCGCTGGATGGTACGCCCCTGGAGCTTCGGCGGCACAGGGGCTGGAACCCCGCTGGATGGTACTCCTCAGCACGCCTCTGGAATCTCGGAAGAACGGGGGCTGGATCCCCGCTGGATGGTACGCCTCAGGAGCTTCGGCGGGACAGGGGCTGGTTCCCTGCTGGATGGTACTCCTCCAGAGCTTCGGCGATACGGGTGCTGGTTCCCCGCTGGATGGTACGCCTCAGCACACCTCTGGAACCTCGGAAGAACGGGGGCTGAATCCCCGCTGGATGGTACGCCCCTGGAGCTTCGGCGGCACAGGGGCTGGAACCCCGCTGGATGGTACGCCTCAGCACGCCTCTGGAACCTCGGAAGAACGGGGGCTGGATACCCGCTGGATGGTACGCCTCAGCACGCCTCTGGAACCTCGGAAGAACGGGGGCTGGATCCCCGCTGGATGGTACGCCTCAGGAGCTTCGGCGGGACAGGGGCTGGTTCCCTGCTGGATGGCAGTCCACCTCTACCAGTCAGGGCCAGCTCGCCTCTGGAACCTCGGAAGAACGGGGGCTGGATCTCCGCTGGATGGTACGCCTCTGGAGTATTTCGGCGAGATGAGGGCTGGCACCTGCTGAATGGCAGTCAACTTTTCTTCAAGTACTATAACAGAGAAAACACGAATATAAGCTAAAAGACAAAAAATACGCAGTTAGAGACTGTTCAGCCAAGGCCCGTCTCTTTTAAGTATATGCCAAAAAATATCAAAGTGTAGCCCGTTATTAATAATTAAGCTGATAAGAACAGATAAAAAAACTTTATTACAGAAAATGCTGAACGAAGTTCAGAATATACAGCTCACCTATTTTAAAATGAGATTTCAAGTTGCACAGCCTTAGCTGGCAGTATAGACATAATATTAGAACAGAGTTATAAAATCCAATCAAAATCAGGTATTGTAAAATACAAATCAATTATTGAATTAGAAGATCAAGTTCAAGTTCATTAACTACGTCATCAATTCATAACATATCCAGTATAACCAATATGAGTATCGCTAAATATTCATAAACCATTTGAGTTTATGCCTCATACGCTTAAATAGTTCAAATTTAACATATGAACATTAACCCCACTACAACTAGGAGTTAAATTTGTCAATCTTCAAAGATGACAACGTATGCTATACTAAATAATCTCATAAGATACAACCATCAAATAAGCAAGCGAGACTTCAACCTTAGATCAAATATTCAAAAACACTAAAGGCAAGTTAAAACCAATAAGATTTAGCAATTGCATAAGTGTACAGCATTAGATATATCGTTGCGGGACCATATACATAACAAATTGGCCGTATGATAACCATAAGAGTCATGTGTCAGGTGAATATATTTCTAAAAAATTAATCCAGAATATTAAGTAACATATAATCACGATAATAACTCTACTTAGTTTGACATACAATAATTACAGAGCCATTAGTAAATGACTATCCTCCATCCTATGATATAGGATCACTCAATTTAAAATACAATAATCATACGACTGTTCATCATAAAGGCAGTTTACATCATTAAATAAAGTAAATTTGCATTCATTGCATACAATTCATTTATAACACAATAAGTGGAAATTCACAAGTAGATAATAAACTCAAAGACACCGAAAAACAAATAAAATACAATATGATTTGCAGTTGCATAGACTTTGAGCAGAATATAATCCAATAATTAAATGAATATAGTGGCCTTTAACCAAATAAAATTCAATCATGCCATGGACATATAATAATATACAAACGTTAAATTATAATTAAAATTATATAAAAGTTATAGGTCCACTACTTGAAATATTCAAACAACCCTTAATCAGTAAGGCCGCTTACAATATTTAAAATATAGCTAATTTACATTTATTAGCATATAATTCATTAATAACCGATTGGCCAAGATAAAACAAAAGGCTAACATTAATATCCTACAGGGCCAGTCCAATATTACAGCTTCCCGGTAACATGCTCGGTAGGATATAGGTCATATCAGGTTTAAGACTGGTAAAGTCAATCTACTACTACTTACACAAAACAAGTCACCAGTTAATGAAATCGTCAGTAATTATACTTCAAGAGTTCAACAGGTAGGAAGGTAAAATCTTAGTACTGTCTAGCCCCTGTTATATGCTCAATAAAAATATCCCTGGACCATTTAATAGTGTCGCTCACAATAAGCCTCTTCATTAGGCCTGAGTATCGATCACTAATGCCCAATGCTCTAATAATACTATCGTTGGCCGGGTCCCATGTTCCAAGGGCTCCAACAACTAGAGCATCACATGTGACCCGCCACCCTTTTGCAATAAGTTGGTCAGCAAGCGATTCGTATTTTAGTTGTTTAAGCATTCGAACAGCTTCAAGAGATTCCTTCCTGTTGTCAAATGGTACAGCTACATCCACAATGTGACACGACTTTTTCTCATTAGAATATGCAACTATGTCAGGCCTTAGTGTGCTATTGCACCCCTCAACTCTTTTATTAATATTAATGATGGAGAATTTGGATGCAATCGCTTTAGCTATACGCTCTTGAATTGCATTGTGGCGCAGCTGCCATGCAGCAGAATGAAGTCTGCAGTGGTTGATCACATGAGGCAAAGTTTCGACAGCGTACCCACATCGCCTACACCTTTTATCTCCTTGTCCGTATCTAGTAGTACCATTTAATTTTACGGTTCCCAGACGAGCCTGGTGTATAAATCTCCAATCTGCAAAGCGGGTATATTTACCCTCCCTAACAAAGTGATTGGAGAAGTAGGAGGCTGAAGAAATGTCCATTACTTTTCCTTGGTCAGGCTTCTTTTTGATTTTAACCAAGTAAAACTCTTGAGCAGCTTTTCTGAGCATTGATTGTAAATAGCCACGTGAAGATTCATCAACAATTATTTTGTTTCCACTAGAGGGACAAGTAAATCTAATCTCCAGGGAATTTCTGTTGTTATTGAACGACCATTCAATGTTGAATTGCTTCTTCAGTAACACAGTTGACTTTCTGCAGTAGGACCAGGTAGAAGAAGTATCACCTCCATCTCTGGAAAACTCCTCATCATTCCTGCCATTCAAGTAATCAGTCAACTCAGACCATGAGGGATCCTTCCTAATTTTCCTTCTTACCACACTCTTCAATTCACCCAATGCCACTCTTTGGACATTCACATCAGGAGTCGTCAGCAATCTATATGCACGGACAATGCTCGAAATATCAACCAGTTCACTCAGGGGCAGAATGCCAGCACCACCCTTATCCGTGGACATAAAAACTATTTCGGGACTAGCCCGAGCTGGCAAGTTAAGCCACTTCTTAACCAGTCGCTTCAAAGCCGAGTCAATTTCTCTGAAGTTCTTTTTCATTATAAGTGAACCCCTAAGAGAATGCTGAAAGCGAGGCAAAATGAAGGACCTTATTGCATCAATTTTTTGCCACGGGGCAAGAAGACTAACATCTATTTTCTGCAGGTCTTCCGTGGCTTTAATTAGGGTTTCATCCGGACTTGAATTTGATTTGAAACCTGCCGGGATTCCCAAATAGCAATATATTTCCCCCTCCTTCAGAACCCTCATAGGGTTACCTCCAAGGAGAAAAGTAGAACCCTCTACTCTTCTTTTACCTTTACAGTTGACATGTAATGATGCGCATTTTGGAGGTTTAAACTTCAAACCGATGGAATCAGCTGTTTTATGAGCTACGGTTAGCAATTCCTGCATCAAAGCGGATGATTTAGCAATGACGACTAGGTCGTCGGCATATGCTAAACATGAGTATGAGTCACCAAGAAGTTTGTAGCCATGAGAGTCACTAACAGAAGTTAACTGACTAATAATAGACTCCATAGCGATATTAAAAAGGACAGGGCTAAGAGGACAGCCCTGTTTAACCCCAGCAGAGATTGAAATGTCCTTGGTATACCCAGTACTACTTCTAATTCGAGTGGTAGAATTAGAGTACATATCCTTAATGATAGTTAAGATACGATCAGGAAAACCAAATTTACGTAGGCTATCTAGGATGTGCTTATGAGGGACCGAGTTAAAGGCATTCGCCAAGTCGAGCCAAGCTACCACCACCTCTTTGTTATTTCTCCGTGCGTCATTGATAGCAGCCTGTATAATGAAGTTATGCTCAACACATCCCTCATAAGGCCGAAACCCTTTCTGAACACCTGAGAGAATTTCATTCCTTTCACAGAATTGAGAAATTCGATCTGAAATGACACCAGCATAAAGTTTCGAAATGGTGTTGCCAAGTGTAATCGGACGCCAATTATCCAAGATCTGCTTATCACCCTTTTTGTAAACTAATACCGTGTTTGATTTCTTCCAGCTGGCAGGAATACGATTCGCGTTCAGACATCTATTAAAGATGTATGTCAGTACAATACAGCCCGAATCATACTTCTTCAGAGCAGCATAAGAAACCCCATCAGGCCCAGGACTGGTATTTGCAGTTTTACCAAGTCTTTTTCTAACTTCATCGCAAGTAATTGGTCTGAGAGACATGTCATTGTTATCGTCACACACTTCCTCACCCTCGTCAGACGGCTCATTACCTTCTTCTGAGTTTAAATTATCAGGTAAGTCCAGATTAACCATCCTTTTACTTTTAAAGAGATCTTCAAAGTGCTTCTGAATCTCGGCAGCTTCAACCTCACAATATTGTGAGGATTGATTTAGGATGGAGTTAACCGCTTTCTTTTTGTTCACTCTAAATAATTTTTGTATTTTGGAAGCCTTCTGAGCATCAAATCTAGGGCCATTATTACGCCGATTAAACCTTCCGTCTCTAATGTTGGATCTTTGGGCAGAAGGATTAGCTCTCGGGTGTACATAGCTGGTATGAGTAGACCTACT
This sequence comes from Lepisma saccharinum, assembly GCF_977018435.1. Lineage (NCBI taxonomy): Eukaryota > Metazoa > Arthropoda > Insecta > Zygentoma > Lepismatidae > Lepisma > Lepisma saccharinum. The sequence continues at coordinate 22,798,520 of NC_139231.1, read as the reverse complement.
GCTGTTGTTATTATTTTGAGGCTGATTAATTTCATTTGACTTGGGTTTCATAGCCAATATAAGACCATCGACAGTCACCTCAAAGTCTTCAAAATCAACAGCCTCTCTCAGCAATGTCAACCAATGGGATTGGAAGTTGGTTAGCTTTATTTCATTGTCATTCCTTATGTCAGCTGGTCGGTCAATTAAAGGGGCAGATTCCGGAGCAGCAATAAATTCATCAAGGATTATGTATTCCTCTCCGTCAACGACCATAATTTCCCCCTGTAAAGTCTGATCAATAGCAGTGGCCTGTGAAGAATTAGCTAGAGGGGAGAGAGAGAGGTTCAAATCCATATCAAGCGCCCTCTCGGAACACTGATTAGAGCCCAAATTATTACTAGATGAGACCCGGTTGGTCACAACATCCAACTCTATATCAATCAAACCGGTCTCTTCAACAGTATAAGTCTGAACACCAGAGGCATTAAAGGGAGACACATTGTTAGAGTCATCAGGATAAACATTATCCGTACTAGAACCAAATGTTTCATTTATAATCCTGAACTTTTCACCATTGACCCTAACTCCACTACTCGTGGTTTCTACATTATGATCGTTATAAGTGACTTGCCTCAATTCTGATGGGTTGGGGTCCGACTGGATGATGGGTCCCTCTAGAGAGTCAGAGAGGCAGCCATCCAGCTGATCCATATCATGCGCCCTCTCGGAGCACTGATTAGAGCCCAAATTATTACTAGATGAAACCCAGTTGGTCACAACATCCAACTCTAAATCAATCAAACCGGTCTCTTCAACAGTGTAAGTCTGAGCACCTGGGGCATTAAAGGGAGGCACATTGTTAGAGTCATCAGGATAAACATAATCCGTACTAGAACCAAATGTTTCATTTATAATCCTGAAATTTTCACCATTGACCCTAACTCCGCTACTCGTGGTTTCTACATCATGGTCGTTATAAGTGACTTGCCTCAATTCTGGTGGGTTGGGGTCCGACTGGATGATGGGTCCCTCTAGAGAGTCCGAAAGGTAGCCATCCAGCTGAGCATCACTGATGTCCTGGGCTTCTGGGATGGTCACCAGTTTACTAGAGTCCAGAGGACGACTCCACAACGCAATATCTTTGCTATTGCCTTCAATCCCGGTAACTTGAATTGGGATAGGGGTAGAGGTGGCAACAACTAAATTCTCCTTGTCAAGCACATGAGTATCAGACGGGTTATCGTCATCGTCATTAACAGTCAAGAACTCGTTATTGTCCTCAAACAGTAAGCTTCCGTTGATCATCCCTACATAGCTTTTATTACCCGTAATGCTTAAAGTATCATTAATAGTCACATTATTCTCGACTACCAAATCTTCAACTACACCTAGGGGACTATCACTAACACACTCTTCACATGAGCTTTTACAGACCTTAAAGTGTGATTTTCCTTGTTTTAATAAGTCAAATAGTAACCCACATTTCGAACATTTAAAGGTCAGCAAAGTACCTTTATGGTATTTTTTGACATGTTTATATAGGTCATTGTGAGTTTTATATTCACCGAAGGTACCCCTTTTGGCAGAGCCACTAGCAATATTAGTAAAGCATTTGGTGCATTTAAATGTAGAAGGAAGAGGAATTTCAAGAATCACACTATCCTCTTCCATTGTTGATCGACACGAGCTAACAGACATATTAGAACAACAAAATAAGAATATTATAGTTCTTAGTTATAAACGATAACTATACCCGCTCTTAAAGATGGGATCTTCATCATCGGTCCGGTCCAGTCCGCCATTAAGTCCCGCTGCCGTCTTCAAGGTAACAGAGGCCAAATCTCTTGACAGGGCAAGTTCACTGCTGGAAGCGGCCTTCGCTGGTATGCCCCAGACCTAGGCAACACACCCCAGAATGACACGGACTGGCTCCTCACTGGATCGCAGTCCACCTCCTTTAGTCGGAGCTGGCTCCCCGCCGGATGGCAGTCCACCCCTCCTATCAGGGGCTGGCACGTCCCTGAAACTTCGGCGAAACGGGGGCTGGCTCCCTGCTGGATGGTACTCCTCCAGAGCTTCGGCGATACGGGTGCTGGTTCCCCGCTGGATGGTACGCCTCAGCACGCCTCTGAAACCTCGGAAGAACGGGGGCTGAATCCCCGCTGGATGGTACGCCCCTGGAGCTTCGGCGGCACAGGGGCTGGAACCCCGCTGGATGGTACTCCTCAGCACGCCTCTGGAATCTCGGAAGAACGGGGGCTGGATCCCCGCTGGATAGTACGCCTCAGGAGCTTCGGCGGGACAGGGGCTGGTTCCCTGCTGGATGGTACTCCTCCAGAGCTTCGGCGATACGGGTGCTGGTTCCCCGCTGGATGGTACGCCTCAGCACACCTCTGGAACCTCGGAAGAACGGGGGCTGAATCCCCGCTGGATGGTACGCCCCTGGAGCTTCGGCGGCACAGGGGCTGGAACCCCGCTGGATGGTACGCCTCAGCACGCCTCTAGAACCTCGGAAGAACGGGGGCTGGATACCCGCTGGATGGTACGCCTCAGCACGACTCTGGAACCTCGGAAGAACGGGGGCTGGATCCCCGCTGGATGGTACGCCTCAGGAGCTTCGGCGGGACAGGGGCTGGTTCCCTGCTGGATGGCAGTCCACCTCTACCAGTCAGGGCCAGCTCGCCTCTGGAACCTCGAAAGAACGAGGGCTGGATCTCCGCTGGATGGTACGCCTCTGGAGTATTTCGGCGAGATGAGGGCTGGCACCTGCTGAATGGCAGTCAACTTTTCTTCAAGTACTATAACAGAGAAAACACGAATGTAAGCTAAAAGACAAAAAATACGCAGTTAGAGACTGTTCAGCCAAGGCCCGTCTCTTTTAAGTATATGCCAAAAAATATCAAAGTGTAGCCCGTTATTAATAATTAAGCTGATAAGAACAGATACTACACTTTGATCTTAGCCAAAAGGCCGAGAAGCGATGGGTTTCATTTTTTTTTTTTTTTTTTTTTTTTTTTTTTTCGAAGTCAGGACTTTTCATGTCCAGCATATTGTATTTTTGAACTGGGATGTGGGTTTTTTACATAGTGAATATGTACAGGAACATTGATAATTACACTTTTTCATTAGTGTTTCCTGCTACTGTCGCAGGAGACAGGTCGTGGGTATGTGCCCAACATATACAACTAACAACAACAACACATACAAGATATACAAGAATTAATCAAGATAATTTTCATGAAATTTGATTACAAGCACAAGTGCACAGAGTATACAGTTGTTAAAAAAAAAAAACCATGTGAAGTGATTTCTTAGGTTCCCTAGGATCTGAGTGTGGTTCACTGTGTCATGGTCGAGGTAGAGGGACCTTACGCCGTCGGGGGCGGAGTGTCCCGATGGAGTTTATTAGGGGATTGGTATGGGCTCGAACCTTGGCCCATATACGTTGTTTGGCGATTTGGAGCGTCTCCTCTATCATTGGGTATTGCAGATCATCATGAATCTGGGTGATACGGGTGTCCATGGGGTAGGACCCAATCATGCGTAGCGCTCTGTTCTGCACAATCTGGATCTTGTTGTGGTGGGTCTGTGCCATCTGGGTCCATACCGGGCTGGCATAGAGTAGAATCGGCCGAACCATCGAAGTGAACACATGGAGGCGCGTGGCAAAAGGAAGAGTGTGCGCACGTAGCAGTGGAGATAGGTAGCCAAGACGCATGCGTGCGCGCTTACAGGCCGCATCTGTGTGAGGTCCAAATTTCAGTCGTCTGTCCAGGAGGACACCCAGATATTTCACTTGATCACGATGAGGCACTCGGCGTCTGAAGAGGGTGACTCGAGCTCGTTCTGGTACGGGGCCCAAGCCGAAGACCGTAACAAAGCTCTTCTCCGGGTTTATCCTGATCTTCCATTTTGTGGCCCATTTCTCAAAACGGGTGGTGTACTTCTTCAGTTTGTCTTCGCAGTTTTCAAGACGTTTGTCCCAGACAAATACTGCCGTATCGTCGGCATACGTGGCTAGCATGCCTGTTTCAGGTGGTGGAATGTCAGCTGCGTAGAGTGCAAACAGAAGAGGGGAAAGCACTGCACCTTGCGGAACGCCGGCCAGAATGGGGCGCGAAGATGACTGGTGGCCGTTAATCGTGGTAACAAAACTTCTCCCGAAGAGGAAACTGGACAAGATCTGACAGTATGTGGTCGGAATGTGCATTCGGTGGAGTTTGTACAAAAGCCCGTGGAGCCACACACTGTCAAAGGCCTTTTGCACGTCCATGAAGAGACCTAGTACTTTCTGTCTGCGGTCGAGTTTGACCGCCACTGTATCCACCACACGTAACAGTTGTTCCGTTGTACCGTGATGTAACCGGAAGCCAAATTGGTGGTCAGGTAACAGGTGATGAAGGTCGCAAAAGTGTGCCAGTCTGGTTCGAAGTACTCGTTCGAACGTCTTCCCCACATGGGTCAGGAGGCTGATTGGTCTATAGTTGTTCAGTTCTTGCGGGTTTTTACCCGGTTTAGGAATGGCGATTACCTTTGCTAGTTTCCAGTCTCGTGGGAAGTAACCAAGGCGAAGCATGTTTGTGAAGAGTTTGGCTAAGAACACGTAGCCTTTTCTTGTCAGGTGTTTGAGCGCTTCTGCAGGAACACGATCGATGCCTGGGGCCGAGCGAGATTTCAGCAGACGAGTCGTTGCATACACTTCTCGGGGGGTGACATGAGGCACGTCGAGACCGAGTGGCATGCGTTTTAGGGAGTGTAGTCCCTCAGTTACCAAACGTGTTGTGGAGGCATCCCGCAAGTCACTGTTGGGGGTGAAACTCTGGGCGAAGTGGTCAGCCATCAATTCGGCCTGCTCCTGAGGATCAAGGACTGGACCATGTTGTGTGGTGATTGCGGAAAGAGGCGCTTTATCCTTGCTGGTCAGCGATCGCGTCAGCTTCCAAAAGGAAGGATCCATTGGTGAAAGGTTGCGAAGTTTGTTGTCCCATCTTGCAACACGATCCCGAAGAAGGAATTGGTGAAGATGCCTTCCTATGAGGGTCCATTCCGCATAATGTGGCAAGTATTGAGTTCTCTGCCATCTTCGGCGCGCCCATCGTGTTAATTTCAGCAGGATGAAGAGCACCGGGGATGCTGTCGTGGCCACAGGGTCAGGCTTCGTTCGGGTGTTTCTCTTCCAGGCGTCTACCAGTACGTTGGAAAAATGGAAAATAGCCATGTCGATCTGCCGAGGGGATCGCAGTGGGATACTGAGGTCGAGTTGGTGATGTGTTTCTCGACGGAAGTTGTTCCAGTCAGTGATGTGTTCCTGGAGGGGACGGAATCGCTGGCAATAAACTCCCTGTGCGATGGAAGCAAAGACTGGCAGGTGGTCGGAAAGAAGATCTGTTTCCACGTAGGGTGTGGTGCTGTAACCGACTCCTTTCGTAAGGACGACATCTAAGACATCTGGTTGACCACGTCCTCTTGGGTAGAAGGTGGGGTCAAGTGGAGCGCTGATGGAAAACTCCGTTTGCGGAAGAAGAGCATAAAGTCTGTTTCCAGCTGGGTTAGCCACTCTGCTGTTCCAGGAAGTATGTTTGGCATTGATGTCGCCCCCGATCACTACGTGTTGGCCAAGGGTCTCTAGTTGCAAGATGTCCTCTTCGTGGAAGGGCACCCGCGGTGAACGGTAGGCTGCGACAAGGATGAGGTCGGAGGTTTTGGTTTTGAGTTGAATGGCCAGGACTTCGAGGGAGGTCATCACAGGGGTGGCTATTTGCGCGGCTGGAATGCCCTTGCGCAGCAGTATCATTAATCCACCTTTCTGTTGTCCTTGACGATCTAGGCGAAAAATTCTGTAATGAGGGAGTCTCCAATCCAGATGAGGCTTGAGGTGTGTTTCATTGATCAGTGCTGCGGTGATGTTCTTGGAGTTAAGTAGTTGACTAAATTCCTGGGTTTGGTTTTTTATCCCGTCAGCGTTGAAGATGAGCAGGTTCATTTGAGTAAGGTACGATTGTCTATTGAAAGCAGCCATCTTCTTGCATTTCGATCAATGTTTGGATGACTGCCGTGATCATATTCATACCAGTCGAAGCCTGACTAAGTTTTTGCAGACCCCTCTTAATATGTGTCCAGATTTTGGAGAGGTTCCATTTGGACATTGTGTCGAGGAAGGAGGTGAAGTCTTGATTGGAGGCAGCTTCTTCTTCTCGTCGTTTGTTAGTTTGGCCTCGTAACGCAGCTTGTGCCCTCCCTGCATAGGATTGCGGCTGCGATCTTGTGATAGGTGCAGCAGGAATCTGAGCAGGGCGAGCTGCGGCGGAGGTCGAGGTGCTTGGAGTGGGTTGAGAAGGTGTGGGTTGACGATTTCGCTGTCTATATTGTTCCATGTCTATGAACACTTTGCATCCACGGAAATTGGCGGGATGGTCTCCATTACAGTTGACGCACTTTGCAGGTCGTTTGCGGTCTTTTTTGGAGCACTCGGCAGTTGGATGATTCATCGCGCACTTCACACATCTGGGGGTGGCGTTGCAAGAGGATGCGGTATGCCCGAGCCGTTGGCAACGGTAACATTGAATGATGGAAGGTTGTTGATAAGGTGCGATGTGTACGTGATAGTACGATATGAACTCTACTTTATATACACTTGATGAGTTCGGGCCCCTATGGAGAGAGGCTAGAAATAGCGGCATTCGCTTCCGCGAATTTGTCTTGGCGTCATATTTGTACATCTGCTTGACAGATTCAACATCAAAGTTCTGTTCACGAAGGGACTGCACAATCGTCTCACAGCTGTAATCGATGGGTAGGTTGTAAAGTACCACTTTCAGCGGCCGATTTTGCCGTTGAGGGGCAATTGCAAATTCGATTTGTTTTTCTCGCATGTAAGCAGTAAGTTTGTCAAAGTCTGTTTTACAGCGACACTGGATTCGAATGTTGTTCATGGTGATGCGAACTCGTAGCGGGTGAATGCCGGTGCGAGCAACGGCATCACCTACGAATCTATTTGCTTCTGCCTGGTTATAGACGAAGATAGGTGGAACCCGAATCCCTGGGGTGGCGGGCGGTAGGTCCAGGTCGTCGGGTTCGACCTGCATGTTGTCATCGTGAAGGTTGTCCTTATCGGGTGCTTGGATGGTGGAATTGGATAATCCTTCGAACATGTTTGAAGTCTGGACGGTGAATGCCGGTGGTAAGACTGAATCTTCGTTCCCGGCAAATTTGTGCTGCACGAGCTGGTATCCTTCTGCGTCGTATTCCGGTCTGGTTCGCTTGTTAGGCCGAGATGAATTTTCCTTGATGTCCTTCCCTTCGAGGGAAGAAGCAAGTGGAGTCCCTTGTGGCTTGTCCCGCTTGGTGGGGTTGTTCTTGGTTCGAACAGTTGATCTCTGCTGCTGTGGTGGAGGAGCAGACAGGCAGTGTGATAATTGGGGTTGTTCATCAATGATGAGCTTGTATGCAGATCTCGAGTCATGATCTTGGTGTTGTGCATCTGGAACCATGGCGGCCCAATCTGAAGTTCGGACGAATCCTGGTGGATGCGTTCTCGAAGGGCAGCTGTTAGCGGCCCGTCCTGAGGTACTTGCAGCGTCTGACGTCTGGCTGGAGGTGCTTCCGCGGCTGGAGTGCCGCGATCTGGATCTGTCGCTGTTCCGATCAATCGATGACATCGCGGGCGCGTGCTGCGCAGGCGCGAGCGGTGAGTGACCAAGGTTTAGTTGTGCACCGTGAGGTATCCACCTTGGGAACGATTGCTCTGAGGGGGTTTCATTGCAAAAAGTGTCAAAATGAACGTGAACAACAGCTTACCTGGCCGTGGGAGTCACAGTTCCGTTGACCCTGCAGATTTATCACAAGATTTCTGATCACAAGTGAACATGTATTTAAACGCAGCCCAGAAGGACACATTTAATTGATATGTGAGATTTGTCGATATGCACCACAATTTGTCAGGGTGAGGAAAGGAAGTGATCTGGAGTGACACTTTTTGAGGGCCAGGTACTTATACCAATGGCTAGCAAACAGGTTCCGTTTCCGGTGCTCTGAGAAATTCCCTCGCGCAGCGTGGATTTTCCCGCACTGGCGCACGATCGTAGAGTCGTCACTGGTTTCCCGCCATTGGACGCCCAAGCTGCTAATATTTCTGGATTGCAGTAAATAGAATGAAATGCGCCCATCGGGGAATGTAGGTAGCATTGGCCCAACTTGACTCTCGTTTCGCAGTGTACAACGTTTCCACTCAAAAGCAACGCATGTGGGTTTACGGAATACCTTTTCATATAAGTGTGTATTGCAGAAATAGAAAAGAGGCCACATAAGGAGGAAAACGTGTAAAATTGCAGAAGTGGATACATTTCGCGAAACGAAATTGTTCCACCAAAAGGTGCCCGTTGCACACACCGCGAATGCCTCGGTACGGGTTTAAACGAACGGGAGACAAGCTGTGACGCTGTATTGAGCGTTGCGAATGGTTGTGGAGAAAAGTGATATGAAAGAAAGATAGGCACACAGAGGGCAATTTGAGGTGTGCATGTGTGAATCGCCTTACCTAAAGTGACAAATGAACATTGCAAATTACCTAGAGAAATCGAGGATATGGTTCATGTGTGGGCGAGCCTCTGTGCTGGAGTGGTCAGTGTTAAGCGTTACGAAGAGAGGGAAGTTGTAAATATAGAAAATGTTCCATCCTGCCATCCATCGTCGCGATTATCCGAAATTGTAGTAACGCGACGTAAAGGGAAGTGAAAGAAGTAGAATAAGCTTTTCAATGGAAATGTCGCATGTTCTGTAGGCAACTAAATATCCGATGTATTAACATTGCACAAATCCAAAATATGAAACACATTTTTGGGTAAATCGTTTTTTTTTTTTTTTTTTTTGCATTCGATAAGGTCTGCCGTTCCCGACTGTACTGCAATGCCGGGCCGACAGGTGGTGAGGGTGTGGCAAGCCACGACCGCCTCACCTGTTTCCAAAAATCAGTTTAATATACTGGACCTGCAATGCAGGTCGTATCAGATATTAAGCTGATAAGAACAGATAAAAAAACTTTATTACAGAAAATGCTGAACGAAGTTCAGAATATACAGCTCACCTATTTTAAAATGAGATTTCAAGTTGCACAGCCTTAGCTGGCAGTATAGACATAATATTAGGACAGAGTTATAAAATCCAATCAAAATCAGGTATTGTAAAATACAAATCAATTATTGAATTAGAAGATCAAGTTCAAGTTCATTAACTACGTCATCAATTCATAACATATCCAGTATAACCAATATGAGTATCGCTAAATATTCATAAACCATTTGAGTTTATGCCTCATACGCTTAAATAGTTCAAATTTAACATATGAACATTAACCCCACTACAACTAGGAGTTAAATTTGTCAATCTTCAAAGATGACAACGTATGCTATACTAAATAATCTCATAAGATACAACCATAAAATAAGCAAGCGAGACTTCAACCTTAGATCAAATATTCAAAAACACTAAAGGCAAGTTAAAACCAATAAGATTTAGCAATTGCATAAGTGTACAGCATTAGATATATCGTTGCGGGACCATATACATAACAAATTGGCCGTATGATAACCATAAGAGTCATGTGTCAGGTGAATATATTTCTAAAAAATTAATCCAGAATATTAAGTAACGTATAATCACGATAATAACTCTACTTAGTTTGACATACAATAATTACAGAGCCATTAGTAAATGACTATCCTCCATCCTATGATATAGGATCACTCAATTTAAAATACAATAATCATACGACTGTTCATCATAAAGGCAGTTTACATCATTAAATAAAGTAAATTTGCATTCATTGCATACAATTCATTTGTAACACAATAAGTGGAAATTCACAAGTAGATAATAAACTCAAAGACACCGAAAAACAAATAAAATACAATATGATTTGCAGTTGCATAGACTTTGAGCAGAATATAATCCAATAATTAAATGAATATAGTGGCCTTTAACCAAATAAAATTCAATCATGCCATGGACATATAATAATATACAAACGTTAAATTATAATTAAAATTATATAAAAGTTATAGGTCCACTACTTGAAATATTCAAACAACCCTTAATCAGTAAGGCCGCTTACAATATTTAAAATATAGCTAATTTACATTTATTAGCATATAATTCATTAATAACCGATTGGCCAAGATAAAACAAAAGGCTAACATTAATATCCTACAGGGCCAGTCCAATATTACAGCTTCCCGGTAACATGCTCGGTAGGATATAGGTCATATCAGGTTTAAGACTGGTAAAGTCAATCTACTACTACTTACACAAAACAAGTCACCAGTTAATGAAATCGTCAGTAATTATACTTCAAGAGTTCAACAGGTAGGAAGGTAAAATCTTAGTACTGTCTAGCCCCTGTTATATGCTCAATAAAAATATCCCTGGACCATTTAATAGTGTCGCTCACAATAAGCCTCTTCATTAGGCCTGAGTATCGATCACTAATGCCCAATGCTCTAATAATACTATCGTTGGCCGGGTCCCATGTTCCAAGGGCTCCAACAACTAGAGCATCACATGTGACCCGCCACCCTTTTGCAATAAGTTGGTCAGCAAGCGATTCGTATTTTAGTTGTTTAAGCATTCGAACAGCTTCAAGAGATTCCTTCCTGTTGTCAAATGGTACAGCTACATCCACAATGTGACACGACTTTTTCTCATTAGAATATGCAACTATGTCAGGCCTTAGTGTGCTATTGCACCCCTCAACTCTTTTATTAATATTAATGATGGAGAATTTGGATGCAATCGCTTTAGCTATACGCTCTTGAATTGCATTGTGGCGCAGCTGCCATGCAGCAGAATGAAGTCTGCAGTGGTTGATCACATGAGGCAAAGTTTCGACAGCGTACCCACATCGCCTACACCTTTTATCTCCTTGTCCGTATCTAGTAGTACCATTTAATTTTACGGTTCCCAGACGAGCCTGGTGTATAAATCTCCAATCTGCAAAGCGGGTATATTTACCCTCCCTAACAAAGTGATTGGAGAAGTAGGAGGCTGAAGAAATGTCCATTACTTTTCCTTGGTCAGGCTTCTTTTTGATTTTAACCAAGTAAAACTCTTGAGCAGCTTTTCTGAGCATTGATTGTAAATAGCCACGTGAAGATTCATCAACAATTATTTTGTTTCCACTAGAGGGACAAGTAAATCTAATCTCCAGGGAATTTCTGTTGTTATTGAACGACCATTCAATGTTGAATTGCTTCTTCAGTAACACAGTTGACTTTCTGCAGTAGGACCAGGTAGAAGAAGTATCACCTCCATCTCTGGAAAACTCCTCATCATTCCTGCCATTCAAGTAATCAGTCAACTCAGACCATGAGGGATCCTTCCTAATTTTCCTTCTTACCACACTCTTCAATTCACCCAATGCCACTCTTTGGACATTCACATCAGGAGTCGTCAGCAATCTATATGCACGGACAATGCCCGAAATATCAACCAGTTCACTCAGGGGCAGAATGCCAGCACCACCCTTATCCGTGGACATAAAAACTATTTCGGGACTAGCCCGAGCTGGCAAGTTAAGCCACTTCTTAACCAGTCGCTTCAAAGCCGAGTCAATTTCTCTGAAGTTCTTTTTCATTATAAGTGAACCCCTAAGAGAATGCTGAAAGCGAGGCAAAATGAAGGACCTTATTGCATCAATTTTTTGCCACGGGGCAAGAAGACTAACATCTATTTTCTGCAGGTCTTCCGTGGCTTTAATTAGGGTTTCATCCGGACTTGAATTTGATTTGAAACCTGCCGGGATTCCCAAATAGCAATATATTTCCCCCTCCTTCAGAACCCTCATAGGGTTACCTCCAAGGAGAAAAGTAGAACCCTCTACTCTTCTTTTACCTTTACAGTTGACATGTAAAGATGCGCATTTTGGAGGTTTAAACTTCAAACCGATGGAATCAGCTGTTTTATGAGCTACGGTTAGCAATTCCTGCATCAAAGCGGATGATTTAGCAATGACGACTAGGTCGTCGGCATATGCTAAACATGAGTATGAATCACCAAGAAGTTTGTAGCCATGAGAGTCACTAACAGAAGTTAACTGACTAATAATAGACTCCATAGCGATATTAAAAAGGACAGGGCTAAGAGGACAGCCCTGTTTAACCCCAGCAGAGATTGGAATGTCCTTGGTATACCCAGTACTACTTCTAATTCGAGTGGTAGAATTAGAGTACATATCCTTAATGATAGTTAAGATACGATCAGGAAAACCAAATTTACGTAGGCTATCTAGGATGTGCTTATGAGGGACCGAGTTAAAGGCATTCGCCAAGTCGAGCCAAGCTACCACCACCTCTTTGTTATTTCTCCGTGCGTCATTGATAGCAGCCTGTATAATGAAGTTATGCTCAACACATCCCTCATAAGGCCGAAACCCTTTCTGAACACCTGAGAGAATTTCATTCCTTTCACAGAATTGAGAAATTCGATCTGAAATGACACCAGCATAAAGTTTCGAAATGGTGTTGCCAAGTGTAATCGGACGCCAATTATCCAAGATCTGCTTATCACCCTTTTTGTAAACTAATACCGTGTTTGATTTCTTCCAGCTGGCAGGAATACGATTCGCGTTCAGACATCTATTAAAGATGTATGTCAGTACAATACAGCCCGAATCATACTTCTTCAGAGCAGCATAAGAAACCCCATCAGGCCCAGGACTGGTATTTGCAGTTTTACCAAGTCTTTTTCTAACTTCATCGCAAGTAATTGGTCTGAGAGACATGTCATTGTTATCGTCACACACTTCCTCACCCTCGTCAGACGGCTCATTACCTTCTTCTGAGTTTAAATTATCAGGTAAGTCCAGATTAACCATCCTTTTACTTTTAAAGAGATCTTCAAAGTGCTTCTGAATCTCGGCAGCTTCAACCTCACAATATTGTGAGGATTGATTTAGGATGGAGTTAACCGCTTTCTTTTTGTTCACTCTAAATAATTTTTGTATTTTGGAAGCCTTCTGAGCATCAAATCTAGGGCCATTATTACGCCGATTAAACCTTCCGTCTCTAATGTTGGATCTTTGGGCAGAAGGATTAGCTCTCGGGTGTACATAGCTGGTATGAGTAGACCTACTGCTGTTGTTATTATTTTGAGGCTGATTAATTTCATTTGACTTGGGTTTCATAGCCAATATAAGACCATCGACAGTCACCTCAAAGTCTTCAAAATCAACAGCCTCTCTCAGCAATGTCAACCAATGGGATTGGAAGTTGGTTAGCTTTATTTCATTGTCATTCCTTATGTCAGCTGGTCGGTCAATTAAAGGGGCAGATTCCGGAGCAGCAATAAATTCATCAAGGATTATGTATTCCTCTCCGTCAACGACCATAATTTCCCCCTGTAAAGTCTGATCAATAGCAGTGGCCTGTGAAGAATTAGCTAGAGGGGAGAGAGAGAGGTTCAAATCCATATCAAGCGCCCTCTCGGAACACTGATTAGAGCCCAAATTATTACTAGATGAGACCCGGTTGGTCACAACATCCAACTCTATATCAATCAAACCGGTCTCTTCAACAGTATAAGTCTGAACACCAGAGGCATTAAAGGGAGACACATTGTTAGAGTCATCAGGATAAACATTATCCGTACTAGAACCAAATGTTTCATTTATAATCCTGAACTTTTCACCATTGACCCTAACTCCACTACTCGTGGTTTCTACATTATGATCGTTATAAGTGACTTGCCTCAATTCTGATGGGTTGGGGTCCGACTGGATGATGGGTCCCTCTAGAGAGTCAGAGAGGCAGCCATCCAGCTGATCCATATCATGCGCCCTCTCGGAGCACTGATTAGAGCCCAAATTATTACTAGATGAAACCCAGTTGGTCACAACATCCAACTCTAAATCAATCAAACCGGTCTCTTCAACAGTGTAAGTCTGAGCACCTGGGGCATTAAAGGGAGGCACATTGTTAGAGTCATCAGGATAAACATAATCCGTACTAGAACCAAATGTTTCATTTATAATCCTGAAATTTTCACCATTGACCCTAACTCCGCTACTCGTGGTTTCTACATCATGGTCGTTATAAGTGACTTGCCTCAATTCTGGTGGGTTGGGGTCCGACTGGATGATGGGTCCCTCTAGAGAGTCCGAAAGGTAGCCATCCAGCTGAGCATCACTGATGTCCTGGGCTTCTGGGATGGTCACCAGTTTACTAGAGTCCAGAGGACGACTCCACAACGCAATATCTTTGCTATTGCCTTCGATCCCGGTAACTTGAATTGGGATAGGGGTAGAGGTGGCAACAACTAAATTCTCCTTGTCAAGCAAATGAGTATCAGACGGGTTATCGTCATCGTCATTAACAGTCAAGAACTCGTTATTGTCCTCAAACAGTAAGCTTCCGTTGATCATCCCTACATAGCTTTTATTACCCGTAATGCTTAAAGTATCATTAATAGTCACATTATTCTCGACTACCAAATCTTCAACTACACCTAGGGGACTATCACTAACACACTCTTCACATGAGCTTTTACAGACCTTAAAGTGTGATTTTCCTTGTTTTAATAAGTCAAATAGTAACCCACATTTCGAACATTTAAAGGTCAGCAAAGTACCTTTATGGTATTTTTTGACATGTTTATATAGGTCATTGTGAGTTTTATATTCACCGAAGGTACCCCTTTTGGCAGAGCCACTAGCAATATTAGTAAAGCATTTGGTGCATTTAAATGTAGAAGGAAGAGGAATTTCAAGAATCACACTATCCTCTTCCATTGTTGATCGACACGAGCTAACAGACATATTAGAACAACAAAATAAGAATATTATAGTTCTTAGTTATAAACGATAACTATACCCGCTCTTAAAGATGGGATCTTCATCATCGGTCCGGTCCAGTCCGCCATTAAGTCCCGCTGCAGTCTTCAAGGTAACAGAGGCCAAATCTCTTGACAGGGCAAGTTCACTGCTGGAAGCGGCCTTCGCTGGTATGCCCCAGACCTAGGCAACACACCCCAGAATGACACGGACTGGCTCCTCACTGGATCGCAGTCCACCTCCTATGGTCGGAGCTGGCTCCCCGCCGGATGGCAGTCCACCCCTCCTATCAGGGGCTGGCACGTCCCTGAAACTTCGGCGAAACGGGGGCTGGCTCCCTGCTGGATGGTACTCCTCCAGAGCTTCGGCGATACGGGTGCTGGTTCCCCGCTGGATGGTACGCCTCAGCACGCCTCTGAAACCTCGGAAGAACGGGGGCTGAATCCCCGCTGGATGGAACGCCCCTGGAGCTTCGGCGGCACAGGGGCTGGAACCCCGCTGGATGGTACTCCTCAGCACGCCTCTGGAATCTCGGAAGAACGGGGGCTGGATCCCCGCTGGATGGTACGCCTCAGGAGCTTCGGCGGGACAGGGGCTGGTTCCCTGCTGGATGGTACTCCTCCAGAGCTTCGGCGATACGGGTGCTGGTTCCCCGCTGGATGGTACGCCTCAGCACACCTCTGGAACCTCGGAAGAACGGGGGCTGAATCCCCGCTGGATGGTACGCCCCTGGAGCTTCGGCGGCACAGGGGCTGGAACCCCGCTGGATGGTACGCCTCAGCACGCCTCTGGAACCTCGGAAGAACGGGGGCTGGATACCCGCTGGATGGTACGCCTCAGCACGCCTCTGGAACCTCGGAAGAACGGGGGCTGGATCCCCGCTGGATGGTACGCCTCAGGAGCTTCGGCGGGACAGGGGCTGGTTCCCTGCTGGATGGCAGTCCACCTCTACCAGTCAGGGCCAGCTCGCCTCTGGAACCTCGGAAGAACGGGGGCTGGATCTCCGCTGGATGGTACGCCTCTGGAGTATTTCGGCGAGATGAGGGCTGGCACCTGCTGAATGGCAGTCAACTTTTCTTCAAGTACTATAACAGAGAAAACACGAATATAAGCTAAAAGACAAAAAATACGCAGTTAGAGACTGTTCAGCCAAGGCCCGTCTCTTTTAAGTATATGCCAAAAAATATCAAAGTGTAGCCCGTTATTAATAATTAAGCTGATAAGAACAGATACTACACTTTGATCTTAGCCAAAAGGCCGAGAAGCGATGGGTTTCATTGCAAAAAGTGTCAAAATGAACGTGAACAACAGCTTACCTGGCCGTGGGAGTCACAGTTCCGTTGACCCTGCAGATTTATCACAAGATTTCTGATCACAAGTGAACATGTATTTAAACGCAGCCCAGAAGGACACATTTAATTGATATGTGAGATTTGTCGATATGCACCACAATTTGTCAGGGTGAGGAAAGGAAGTGATCTGGAGTGACACTTTTTGAGGGCCAGGTACTTATACCAATGGCTAGCAAACAGGTTCCGTTTCCGGTGCTCTGAGAAATTCCCTCGCGCAGCGTGGATTTTCCCGCACTGGCGCACGATCGTAGAGTCGTCACTGGTTTCCCGCCATTGGACGCCCAAGCTGCTAATATTTCTGGATTGCAGTAAATAGAATGAAATGCGCCCATCGGGGAATGTAGGTAGCATTGGCCCAACTTGACTCTCGTTTCGCAGTGTACAACGTTTCCACTCAAAAGCAACGCATGTGGGTTTACGGAATACCTTTTCATATAAGTGTGTATTGCAGAAATAGAAAAGAGGCCACATAAGGAGGAAAACGTGTAAAATTGCAGAAGTGGATACATTTCGCGAAACGAAATTGTTCCACCAAAAGGTGCCCGTTGCACACACCGCGAATGCCTCGGTACGGGTTTAAACGAACGGGAGACAAGCTGTGACGCTGTATTGAGCGTTGCGAATGGTTGTGGAGAAAAGTGATATGAAAGAAAGATAGGCACACAGAGGGCAATTTGAGGTGTGCATGTGTGAATCGCCTTACCTAAAGTGACAAATGAACATTGCAAATTACCTAGAGAAATCGAGGATATGGTTCATGTGTGGGCGAGCCTCTGTGCTGGAGTGGTCAGTGTTAAGCGTTACGAAGAGAGGGAAGTTGTAAATATAGAAAATGTTCCATCCTGCCATCCATCGTCGCGATTATCCGAAATTGTAGTAACGCGACGTAAAGGGAAGTGAAAGAAGTAGAATAAGCTTTTCAATGGAAATGTCGCATGTTCTGTAGGCAACTAAATATCCGATGTATTAACATTGCACAAATCCAAAATATGAAACACATTTTTGGGTAAATCGTTTTTTTTTTGTTTTTTTTTGCATTCGATAAGGTCTGCCGTTCCCGACTGTACTGCAATGCCGGGCCGACAGGTGGTGAGGGTGTGGCAAGCCACGACCGCCTCACCTGTTTCCAAAAATCAGTTTAATATACTGGACCTGCAATGCAGGTCGTATCAGATATTAAGCTGATAAGAACAGATACTACACTTTGATCTTAGCCAAAAGGCCGAGAAGCGATGGGTTTCATTTTTTTTTTTTTTTTTTTTTTTTTTTTTTTTTTTTTTTTTTTTTTCGAAGTCAGGACTTTTCATGTCCAGCATATTGTTTTTTTTGAACTGGGATGTGGGTTTTTTAATACAGGAACATTGATAATTACACTTACATTAGTGTTTCCTGCTACTGTCGCAGGAGACAGGTCGTGGGTATGTGCCCAACATATACAACTAACAACAACAATACATACAAGATATACAAGAATTAATCAAGATAATTTACATGAAATTTGATTACAAGCACAAGTGGACATAGTATACATTTGTTAAAAAAACCATGTGAAGTGATTACTTAGGTTCCCTAGGATCTGAGTGTGGTTCACTGTGTCATGGTCGAGGTAGAGGTACCTTACGCCGTCGGGGGCGGAGTGTCCCGATGGAGTTTATTAGGGGATTGGTATGGGCTCGAACCTTGGCCCATATACGTTGTTTGGCGATTTGGAGCGTCTCCTCTATCATTGGGTATTGCAGATCATCATGAATCTGGGTGATACGGGTGTCCATGGGGTAGGACCCAATCATGCGTAGCGCTCTGTTCTGCACAATCTGGATCTTGTTGTGGTGGGTCTGTGCCATCTGGGTCCATACCGGGCTGGCATAGAGTAGAATCGGCCGAACCATCGAAGTGAACACATGGAGGCGCGTGGCAAAAGGAAGAGTGTGCGCACGTAGCAGTGGAGATAGGTAGCCAAGACGCATGCGTGCGCGCTTGCAGGCCGCATCTGTGTGAGGTCCAAATTTCAGTCGTCTGTCCAGGAGGACACCCAGATATTTCACTTGATCACGATGAGGCACTCGGCGTCTGAAGAGGGTGACTCGAGCTCGTTCTGGTACGGGGCCCAAGCCGAAGACCGTAACAAAGCTCTTCTCCGGGTTTATCCTGATCTTCCATTTTGTGGCCCATTTCTCAAAACGGGTGGTGTACTTCTTCAGTTTGTCTTCGCAGTTTTCAAGACGTTTGTCCCAGACAAATACTGCCGTATCGTCGGCATACGTGGCTAGCATGCCTGTTTCAGGTGGTGGAATGTCAGCTGCGTAGAGTGCAAACAGAAGAGGGGAAAGCACTGCACCTTGCGGAACGCCGGCCAGAATGGGGCGCGAAGATGACTGGTGGCCGTTAATCGTGGTAACAAAACTTCTCCCGAAGAGGAAACTGGACAAGATCTGACAGTATGTGGTCGGAATGTGCATTCGGTGGAGTTTGTACAAAAGCCCGTGGAGCCACACACTGTCAAAGGCCTTTTGCACGTCCATGAAGAGACCTAGTACTTTCTGTCTGCGGTCGAGTTTGACCGCCACTGTATCCACCACACGTAACAGTTGTTCCGTTGTACCGTGATGTAACCGGAAGCCAAATTGGTGGTCAGGTAACAGGTGATGAAGGTCGCAAAAGTGTGCCAGTCTGGTTCGAAGTACTCGTTCGAACGTCTTCCCCACATGGGTCAGGAGGCTGATTGGTCTATAGTTGTTCAGTTCTTGCGGGTTTTTACCCGGTTTAGGAATGGCGATTACCTTTGCTAGTTTCCAGTCTCGTGGGAAGTAACCAAGGCGAAGCATGTTTGTAAAGAGTTTGGCTAAGAACACGTAGCCTTTTCTTGTCAGGTGTTTGAGCGCTTCTGCAGGAACACGATCGATGCCTGGGGCCGAGCGAGATTTCAGCAGACGAGTCGTTGCATACACTTCTCGGGGGGTGACATGAGGCACGTCGAGACCGAGTGGCATGCGTTTTAGGGAGTGTAGTCCCTCAGTTACCAATCGTGTTGTGGAGGCATCCCGCAAGTCACTGTTGGGGGTGAAACTCTGGGCGAAGTGGTCAGCCATCAATTCGGCCTGCTCCTGAGGATCAAGGACTGGACCATGTTGTGTGGTGATTGCGGAAAGAGGCGCTTTATCCTTGCTGGTCAGCGATCGCGTCAGCTTCCAAAAGGAAGGATCCATTGGTGAAAGGTTGCGAAGTTTGTTGTCCCATCTTGCAACACGATCCCGAAGAAGGAATTGGTGAAGATGCCTTCCTATGAGGGTCCATTCCGCATAATGTGGCAAGTATTGAGTTCTCTGCCATCTTCGGCGCGCCCATCGTGTTAATTTCAGCAGGATGAAGAGCACCGGGGATGCTGTCGTGGCCACAGGGTCAGGCTTCGTGCGGGTGTTTCTCTTCCAGGCGTCTACCAGTACGTTGGAAAAATGGAAAATAGCCATGTCGATCTGCCGAGGGGATCGCAGTGGGATACTGAGGTCGAGTTGGTGATGTGTTTCTCGACGGAAGTTGTTCCAGTCAGTGATGTGTTCCAGGAGGGGACGGAATCGCTGGCAATAAACTCCCTGTGCGATGGAAGCAAAGACTGGCAGGTGGTCGGAAAGAAGATCTGTTTCCACGTAGGGTGTGGTGCTGTAACCGACTCCTTTCGTAAGGACGACATCTAAGACATCTGGTTGACCACGTCCTCTTGGGTAGAAGGTGGGGTCAAGTGGAGCGCTGATGGAAAACTCCGTTTGCGGAAGAAGAGCATAAAGTCTGTTTCCAGCTGGGTTAGCCACTCTGCTGTTCCAGGAAGTATGTTTGGCATTGATGTCGCCCCCTATCACTACGTGTTGGCCAAGGGTCTCTAGTTGCAAGATGTCCTCTTCGTGGAAGGGCACCCGCGGTGAACGGTAGGCTGCGACAAGGATGAGGTCGGAGGTTTTGGTTTTGAGTTGAATGGCCAGGACTTCGAGGGAGGTCATCACAGGGGTGGCTATTTGCGCGGCTGGAATGCCCTTGCGCAGCAGTATCATTAATCCACCTTTCTGTTGTCCTTGACGATCTAGGCGAAAAATTCTGTAATGAGGGAGTCTCCAATCCAGATGAGGCTTGAGGTGTGTTTCATTGATCAGTGCTGCGGTGATGTTCTTGGAGTTAAGTAGTTGACTAAATTCCTGGGTTTGGTTTTTTATCCCGTCAGCGTTGAAGATGAGCAGGTTCATTTGAGTAAGGTACGATTGTCTATTGAAAGCAGCCATCTTCTTGCATTTCGATCAATGTTTGGATGACTGCCGTGATCATATTCATACCAGTCGAAGCCTGACTAAGTTTTTGCAGACCCCTCTTAATATGTGTCCAGATTTTGGAGAGGTTCCATTTGGACATTGTGTCGAGGAAGGAGGTGAAGTCTTGATTGGAGGCAGCTTCTTCTTCTCGTCGTTTGTTAGTTTGGCCTCGTAACGCAGCTTGTGCCCTCCCTGCATAGGATTGCGGCTGCGATCTTGTGATAGGTGCAGCAGGAATCTGAGCAGGGCGAGCTGTGGCGGAGGTCGAGGTGCTTGGAGTGGGTTGAGAAGGTGTGGGTTGACGATTTCGCTGTCTATATTGTTCCATGTCTATGAACACTTTGCATCCACGGAAATTGGCGGGATGGTCTCCATTACAGTTGACGCACTTTGCAGGTCGTTTGCGGTCTTTTTTGGAGCACTCGGCAGTTGGATGATTCATCGCGCACTTCACACATCTGGGGGTGGCGTTGCAAGAGGATGCGGTATGCCCGAGCCGTTGGCAACGGTAACATTGAATGATGGAAGGTTGTTGATAAGGTGCGATGTGTACGTGATAGTACGATATGAACTCTACTTTATATACACTTGATGAGTTCGGGCCCCTATGGAGAGAGGCCAGAAATAGCGGCATTCGCTTCCGCGAATTTGTCTTGGCGTCATATTTGTACATCTGCTTGACAGATTCAACATCAAAGTTCTGTTCACGAAGGGACTGCACAATCGTCTCACAGCTGTAATCGATGGGTAGGTTGTAAAGTACCACTTTCAGCGGCCGATTTTGCCGTTGAGGGGCAATTGCAAATTCGATTTGTTTTTCTCGCATGTAAGCAGTAAGTTTGTCAAAGTCTGTTTTACAGCGACACTGGATTCGAATGTTGTTCATGGTGATGCGAACTCGTAGCGGGTGAATGCCGGTGCGAGCAACGGCATCACCTACGAATCTATTTGCTTCTGCCTGGTTATAGACGAAGATAGGTGGAACCCGAATCCCTGGGGTGGCGGGCGGTAGGTCCAGGTCGTCGGGTTCGACCTGCATGTTGTCATCGTGAAGGTTGTCCTTATCGGGTGCTTGGATGGTGGAATTGGATAATCCTTCGAACATGTTTGAAGTCTGGACGGTGAATGCCGGAGGTAAGACTGAATCTTCGTTCCCGGCAGATTTGTGCTGCACGAGCTGGTATCCTTCTGCGTCGTATTCCGGTCTGGTTCGCTTGTTAGGCCGAGATGAATTTTCCTTGATGTCCTTCCCTTCGAGGGAAGAAGCAAGTGGAGTCCCTTGTGGCTTGTCCCGCTTGGTGGGGTTGTTCTTGGTTCGAACAGTTGATCTCTGCTGCTGTGGTGGAGGAGCAGACAGGCAGTGTGATAATTGGGGTTGTTCATCAATGATGAGCTTGTATGCAGATCTCGAGTCATGATCGTGGTGTTGTGCATCTGGAACCATGGCGGCCCAATCTGAAGTTCGGACGAATCCTGGTGGATGCGTTCTCGAAGGGCAGCTGTTAGCGGCCCGTCCTGAGGTACTTGCAGCGTCTGACGTCTGGCTGGAGGTGCTTCCGCGGCTGGAGTGCCGCGATCTGGATCTGTCGCTGTTCCGATCAATCGATGACATCGCGGGCGCGTGCTGCGCAGGCGCGAGCGGTGAGTGACCAAGGTTTAGTTGTGCACCGTGAGGTATCCACCTTGGGAACGATTGCTCTGAGTCGGGTTTCATTGCAAAAAGTGTCAAAATGAACGTGAACAACAGCTTACCTGGCCGTGGGAGTCACAGTTCCGTTGACCCTGCAGATTTATCACAAGATTTCTGATCACAAGTGAACATGTATTTAAACGCAGCCCAGAAGGACACATTTAATTGATATGTGAGATTTGTCGATATGCACCACAATTTGTCAGGGTGAGGAAAGGAAGTGATCTGGAGTGACACTTTTTGAGGGCCAGGTACTTATACCAATGGCTAGCAAACAGGTTCCGTTTCCGGTGCTCTGAGAAATTCCCTCGCGCAGCGTGGATTTTCCCGCACTGGCGCACGATCGTAGAGTCGTCACTGGTTTCCCGCCATTGGACGCCCAAGCTGCTAATATTTCTGGATTGCAGTAAATAGAATGAAATGCGCCCATCGGGGAATGTAGGTAGCATTGGCCCAACTTGACTCTCGTTTCGCAGTGTACAACGTTTCCACTCAAAAGCAACGCATGTGGGTTTACGGAATACCTTTTCATATAAGTGTGTATTGCAGAAATAGAAAAGAGGCCACATAAGGAGGAAAACGTGTAAAATTGCAGAAGTGGATACATTTCGCGAAACGAAATTGTTCCACCAAAAGGTGCCCGTTGCACACACCGCGAATGCCTCGGTACGGGTTTAAACGAACGGGAGACAAGCTGTGACGCTGTATTGAGCGTTGCGAATGGTTGTGGAGAAAAGTGATATGAAAGAAAGATAGGCACACAGAGGGCAATTTGAGGTGTGCATGTGTGAATCGCCTTACCTAAAGTGACAAATGAACATTGCAAATTACCTAGAGAAATCGAGGATATGGTTCATGTGTGGGCGAGCCTCTGTGCTGGAGTGGTCAGTGTTAAGCGTTACGAAGAGAGGGAAGTTGTAAATATAGAAAATGTTCCATCCTGCCATCCATCGTCGCGATTATCCGAAATTGTAGTAACGCGACGTAAAGGGAAGTGAAAGAAGTAGAATAAGCTTTTCAATGGAAATGTCGCATGTTCTGTAGGCAACTAAATATCCGATGTATTAACATTGCACAAATCCAAAATATGAAACACATTTTTGGGTAAATCGTTTTTTTTTTTTTTTTTTTTGCATTCGATAAGGTCTGCCGTTCCCGACTGTACTGCAATGCCGGGCCGACAGGTGGTGAGGGTGTGGCAAGCCACGACCGCCTCACCTGTTTCCAAAAATCAGTTTAATATACTGGACCTGCAATGCAGGTCGTATCAGATATTAAGCTGATAAGAACAGATAAAAAAAAACTTTATTACAGAAAATGCTGAACGAAGTTCAGAATATACAGCTCACCTATTTTAAAATGAGATTTCAAGTTGCACAGCCTTAGCTGGCAGTATAGACATAATATTAGAACAGAGTTATAAAATCCAATCAAAATCAGGTATTGTAAAATACAAATCAATTATTGAATTAGAAGATCAAGTTCAAGTTCATTAACTACGTCATCAATTCATAACATATCCAGTATAACCAATATGAGTATCGCTAAATATTCATAAACCATTTGAGTTTATGCCTCATACGCTTAAATAGTTCAAATTTAACATATGAACATTAACCCCACTACAACTAGGAGTTAAATTTGTCAATCTTCAAAGATGACAACGTATGCTATACTAAATAATCTCATAAGATACAACCATAAAATAAGCAAGCGAGACTTCAACCTTAGATCAAATATTCAAAAACACTAAAGGCAAATTAAAACCAATAAGATTTAGCAATTGCATAAGTGTACAGCATTAGATATATCGTTGCGGGACCATATACATAACAAATTGGCCGTATGATAACCATAAGAGTCATGTGTCAGGTGAATATATTTCTAAAAAAATTAATCCAGAATATTAAGTAACGTATAATCACGATAATAACTCTACTTAGTTTGACATACAATAATTACAGAGCCATTAGTAAATGACTATCCTCCATCCTATGATATAGGATCACTCAATTTAAAATACAATAATCATACGACTGTTCATCATAAAGGCAGTTTACATCATTAAATAAAGTAAATTTGCATTCATTGCATACCATTCATTTATAACACAATAAGTGGAAATTCACAAGTAGACAATAAACTCAAAGACACCGAAAAACAAATAAAATACAATATGATTTGCAGTTGCATAGACTTTGAGCAGAATATAATCCAATAATTAAATGAATATAGTGGCCTTTAACCAAATAAAATTCAATCATGCCATGGACATATAATAATATACAAACGTTAAATTATAATTAAAATTATATAAAAGTTATAGGTCCACTACATGAAATATTCAAACAACCCTTAATCAGTAAGGCCGCTTACAATATTTAAAATATAGCTAATTTACATTTATTAGCATATAATTCATTAATAACCGATTGGCCAAGATAAAACAAAAGGCTAACATTAATATCCTACAGGGCCAGTCCAATATTACAGCTTCCCGGTAACATGCTCGGTAGGATATAGGTCATATCAGGTTTAAGACTGGTAAAGTCAATCTACTACTACTTACACAAAACAAGTCACCAGTTAATGAAATCGTCAGTAGTTATACTTCAAGAGTTCAACAGGTAGGAAGGTAAAATCTTAGTACTGTCTAGCCCCTGTTATATGCTCAATAAAAATATCCCTGGACCATTTAATAGTGTCGCTCACAATAAGCCTCTTCATTAGGCCTGAGTATCGATCACTAATGCCCAATGCTCTAATAATACTATCGTTGGCCGGGTCCCATGTTCCAAGGGCTCCAACAACTAGAGCATCACATGTGACCCGCCACCCTTTTGCAATAAGTTGGTCAGCAAGCGATTCGTATTTTAGTTGTTTAAGCATTCGAACAGCTTCAAGAGATTCCTTCCTGTTGTCAAATGGTACAGCTACATCCACAATGTGACACGACTTTTTCTCATTAGAATATGCAACTATGTCAGGCCTTAGTGTGCTATTGCACCCCTCAACTCTTTTATTAATATTAATGATGGAGAATTTGGATGCAATCGCTTTAGCTATACGCTCTTGAATTGCATTGTGGCGCAGCTGCCATGCAGCAGAATGAAGTCTGCAGTGGTTGATCACATGAGGCAAAGTTTCGACAGCGTACCCACATCGCCTACACCTTTTATCTCCTTGTCCGTATCTAGTAGTACCATTTAATTTTACGGTTCCCAGACGAGCCTGGTGTATAAATCTCCAATCTGCAAAGCGGGTATATTTACCCTCCCTAACAAAGTGATTGGAGAAGTAGGAGGCTGAAGAAATGTCCATTACTTTTCCTTGGTCAGGCTTCTTTTTGATTTTAACCAAGTAAAACTCTTGAGCAGCTTTTCTGAGCATTGATTGTAAATAGCCACGTGAAGATTCATCAACAATTATTTTGTTTCCACTAGAGGGACAAGTAAATCTAATCTCCAGGGAATTTCTGTTGTTATTAAACGACCATTCAATGTTGAATTGCTTCTTCAGTAACACAGTTGACTTTCTGCAGTAGGACCAGGTAGAAGAAGTATCACCTCCATCTCTGGAAAACTCCTCATCATTCCTGCCATTCAAGTAATCAGTCAACTCAGACCATGAGGGATCCTTCCTAATTTTCCTTCTTACCACACTCTTCAATTCACCCAATGCCACTCTTTGGACATTCACATCAGGAGTCGTCAGCAATCTATATGCACGGACAATGCTCGAAATATCAACCAGTTCACTCAGGGGCAGAATGCCAGCACCACCCTTATCCGTGGACATAAAAACTATTTCGGGACTAGCCCGAGCTGGCAAGTTAAGCCACTTCTTAACCAGTCGCTTCAAAGCCGAGTCAATTTCTCTGAAGTTCTTTTTCATTATAAGTGAACCCCTAAGAGAATGCTGAAAGCGAGGCAAAATGAAGGACCTTATTGCATCAATTTTTTGCCACGGGGCAAGAAGACTAACATCTATTTTCTGCAGGTCTTCCGTGGCTTTAATTAGGGTTTCATCCGGACTTGAATTTGATTTGAAACCTGCCGGGATTCCCAAATAGCAATATATTTCCCCCTCCTTCAGAACCCTCATAGGGTTACCTCCAAGGAGAAAAGTAGAACCCTCTACTCTTCTTTTACCTTTACAGTTGACATGTAATGATGCGCATTTTGGAGGTTTAAACTTCAAACCGATGGAATCAGCTGTTTTATGAGCTACGGTTAGCAATTCCTGCATCAAAGCGGATGATTTAGCAATGACGACTAGGTCGTCGGCATATGCTAAACATGAGTATGAGTCACCAAGAAGTTTGTAGCCATGAGAGTCACTAGCAGAAGTTAACTGACTAATAATAGACTCCATAGCGATATTAAAAAGGACAGGGCTAAGAGGACAGCCCTGTTTAACCCCAGCAGAGATTGGAATGTCCTTGGTATACCCAGTACTACTTCTAATTCGAGTGGTAGAATTAGAGTACATATCCTTAATGATAGTTAAGATACGATCAGGAAAACCAAATTTACGTAGGCTATCTAGGATGTGCTTATGAGGGACCGAGTTAAAGGCATTCGCCAAGTCGAGCCAAGCTACCACCACCTCTTTGTTATTTCTCCGTGCGTCATTGATAGCAGCCTGTATAATGAAGTTATGCTCAACACATCCCTCATAAGGCCGAAACCCTTTCTGAACACCTGAGAGAATTTCATTCCTTTCACAGAATTGAGAAATTCGATCTGAAATGACACCAGCATAAAGTTTCGAAATGGTGTTGCCAAGTGTAATCGGACGCCAATTATCCAAGATCTGCTTATCACCCTTTTTGTAAACTAATACCGTGTTTGATTTCTTCCAGCTGGCAGGAATACGATTCGCGTTCAGACATCTATTAAAGATGTATGTCAGTACAATACAGCCCGAATCATACTTCTTCAGAGCAGCATAAGAAACCCCATCAGGCCCAGGACTGGTATTTGCAGTTTTACCAAGTCTTTTTCTAACTTCATCGCAAGTAATTGGTCTGAGAGACATGTCATTGTTATCGTCACACACTTCCTCACCCTCGTCAGACGGCTCATTACCTTCTTCTGAGTTTAAATTATCAGGTAAGTCCAGATTAACCATCCTTTTACTTTTAAAGAGATCTTCAAAGTGCTTCTGAATCTCGGCAGCTTCTACCTCACAATATTGTGAGGATTGATTTAGGATGGAGTTAACCGCTTTCTTTTTGTTCACTCTAAATAATTTTTGTATTTTGGAAGCCTTCTGAGCATCAAATCTAGGGCCATTATTACGCCGATTAAACCTTCCGTCTCTAATGTTGGATCTTTGGGCAGAAGGATTAGCTCTCGGGTGTACATAGCTGGTATGAGTAGACCTACTGCTGTTGTTATTATTTTGAGGCTGATTAATTTCATTTGACTTGGGTTTCATAGCCAATATAAGTCCATCGACAGTCACCTCAAAGTCTTCAAAATCAACAGCCTCTCTCAGCAATGTCAACCAATGGGATTGGAAGTTGGTTAGCTTTATTTCATTGTCATTCCTTATGTCAGCTGGTCGGTCAATTAAAGGGGCAGATTCCGGAGCAGCAATAAATTCATCAAGGATTATGTATTCCTCTCCGTCAACGACCATAATTTCCCCCTGTAAAGTCTGATCAATAGCAGTGGCCTGTGAAGAATTAGCTAGAGGGGAGAGAGAGAGGTTCAAATCCATATCAAGCGCCCTCTCGGAACACTGATTAGAGCCCAAATTATTACTAGATGAGACCCGGTTGGTCACAACATCCAACTCTATATCAATCAAACCGGTCTCTTCAACAGTATAAGTCTGAACACCAGAGGCATTAAAGGGAGACACATTGTCAGAGTCATCAGGATAAACATTATCCGTACTAGAACCAAATGATTCATTTATAATCCTGAACTTTTCACCATTGACCCTAACTCCACTACTCGTGGTTTCTACATTATGATCGTTATAAGTGACTTGCCTCAATTCTGATGGGTTGGGGTCCGACTGGATGATGGGTCCCTCTAGAGAGTCAGAGAGGCAGCCATCCAGCTGATCCATATCATGCGCCCTCTCGGAGCACTGATTAGAGCCCAAATTATTACTAGATGAAACCCAGTTGGTCACAACATCCAACTCTAAATCAATCAAACCGGTCTCTTCAACAGTGTAAGTCTGAACACCTGGGGCATTAAAGGGAGGCACATTGTTAGAGTCATCAGGATAAACATAATCCGTACTAGAACCAAATGTTTCATTTATAATCCTGAAATTTTCACCATTGACCCTAACTCCGCTACTCGTGGTTTCTACATCATGGTCGTTATAAGTGACTTGCCTCAATTCTGGTGGGTTGGGGTCCGACTGGATGATGGGTCCCTCTAGAGAGTCCGAAAGGTAGCCATCCAGCTGAGCATCACTGATGTCCTGGGCTTCTGGGATGGTCACCAGTTTACTAGAGTCCAGAGGACGACTCCACAACGCAATATCTTTGCTATTGCCTTCAATCCCGGTAACTTGAATTGGGATAGGGGTAGAGGTGGCAACAACTAAATTCTCCTTGTCAAGCACATGAGTATCAGACGGGTTATCGTCATCGTCATTAACAGTCAAGAACTCGTTATTGTCCTCAAACAGTAAGCTTCCGTTGATCATCCCTACATAGCTTTTATTACCCGTAATGCTTAAAGTATCATTAATAGTCACATTATTCTCGACTACCAAATCTTCAACTACACCTAGGGGACTATCACTAACACACTCTTCACATGAGCTTTTACAGACCTTAAAGTGTGATTTTCCTTGTTTTAATAAGTCAAATAGTAACCCACATTTCGAACATTTAAAGGTCAGCAAAGTACCTTTATGGTATTTTTTGACATGTTTATATAGGTCATTGTGAGTTTTATATTCACCGAAGGTACCCCTTTTGGCAGAGCCACTAGCAATATTAGTAAAGCATTTGGTGCATTTAAATGTAGAAGGAAGAGGAATTTCAAGAATCACACTATCCTCTTCCATTGTTGATCGACACGAGCTAACAGACATATTAGAACAACAAAATAAGAATATTATAGTTCTTAGTTATAAACGATAACTATACCCGCTCTTAAAGATGGGATCTTCATCATCGGTCCGGTCCAGTCCGCCATTAAGTCCCGCTGCAGTCTTCAAGGTAACAGAGGCCAAATCTCTTGACAGGGCAAGTTCACTGCTGGAAGCGGCCTTCGCTGGTATGCCCCAGACCTAGGCAACACACCCCAGAATGACACGGACTGGCTCCTCACTGGATCGCAGTCCACCTCCTTTAGTCGGAGCTGGCTCCCCGCCGGATGGCAGTCCACCCCTCCTATCAGGGGCTGGCACGTCCCTGAAACTTCGGCGAAACGGGGGCTGGCTCCCTGCTGGATGGTACTCCTCCAGAGCTTCGGCGATACGGGTGCTGGTTCCCCGCTGGATGGTACGCCTCAGCACGCCTCTGAAACCTCGGAAGAACGGGGGCTGAATCCCCGCTGGATGGTACGCCCCTGGAGCTTCGGCGGCACAGGGGCTGGAACCCCGCTGGATGGTACTCCTCAGCACGCCTCTGGAATCTCGGAAGAACGGGGGCTGGATCCCCGCTGGATAGTACGCCTCAGGAGCTTCGGCGGGACAGGGGCTGGTTCCCTGCTGGATGGTACTCCTCCAGAGCTTCGGCGATACGGGTGCTGGTTCCCCGCTGGATGGTACGCCTCAGCACACCTCTGGAACCTCGGAAGAACGGGGGCTGAATCCCCGCTGGATGGTACGCCCCTGGAGCTTCGGCGGCACAGGGGCTGGAACCCCGCTGGATGGTACGCCTCAGCACGCCTCTGGAACCTCGGAAGAACGGGGGCTGGATACCCGCTAGATGGTACGCCTCAGCACGACTCTGGAACCTCGGAAGAACGGGGGCTGGATCCCCGCTGGATGGTACGCCTCAGGAGCTTCGGCGGGACAGGGGCTGGTTCCCTGCTGGATGGCAGTCCACCTCTACCAGTCAGGGCCAGCTCGCCTCTGGAACCTCGGAAGAACGAGGGCTGGATCTCCGCTGGATGGTACGCCTCTGGAGTATTTCGGCGAGATGAGGGCTGGCACCTGCTGAATGGCAGTCAACTTTTCTTCAAGTACTATAACAGAGAAAACACGAATGTAAGCTAAAAGACAAAAAATACGCAGTTAGAGACTGTTCAGCCAAGGCCCGTCTCTTTTAAGTATATGCCAAAAAAATATCAAAGTGTAGCCCGTTATTAATAATTAAGCTGATAAGAACAGATACTACACTTTGATCTTAGCCAAAAGGCCGAGAAGCGATGGGTTTCATTGCAAAAAGTGTCAAAATGAACGTGAACAACAGCTTACCTGGCCGTGGGAGTCACAGTTCCGTTGACCCTGCAGATTTATCACAAGATTTCTGATCACAAGTGAACATGTATTTAAACGCAGCCCAGAAGGACACATTTAATTGATATGTGAGATTTGTCGATATGCACCACAATTTGTCAGGGTGAGGAAAGGAAGTGATCTGGAGTGACACTTTTTGAGGGCCAGGTACTTATACCAATGGCTAGCAAACAGGTTCCGTTTCCGGTGCTCTGAGAAATTCCCTCGCGCAGCGTGGATTTTCCCGCACTGGCGCACGATCGTAGAGTCGTCACTGGTTTCCCGCCATTGGACGCCCAAGCTGCTAATATTTCTGGATTGCAGTAAATAGAATGAAATGCGCCCATCGGGGAATGTAGGTAGCATTGGCCCAACTTGACTCTCGTTTCGCAGTGTACAACGTTTCCACTCAAAAGCAACGCATGTGGGTTTACGGAATACCTTTTCATATAAGTGTGTATTGCAGAAATAGAAAAGAGGCCACATAAGGAGGAAAACGTGTAAAATTGCAGAAGTGGATACATTTCGCGAAACGAAATTGTTCCACCAAAAGGTGCCCGTTGCACACACCGCGAATGCCTCGGTACGGGTTTAAACGAACGGGAGACAAGCTGTGACGCTGTATTGAGCGTTGCGAATGGTTGTGGAGAAAAGTGATATGAAAGAAAGATAGGCACACAGAGGGCAATTTGAGGTGTGCATGTGTGAATCGCCTTACCTAAAGTGACAAATGAACATTGCAAATTACCTAGAGAAATCGAGGATATGGTTCATGTGTGGGCGAGCCTCTGTGCTGGAGTGGTCAGTGTTAAGCGTTACGAAGAGAGGGAAGTTGTAAATATAGAAAATGTTCCATCCTGCCATCCATCGTCGCGATTATCCGAAATTGTAGTAACGCGACGTAAAGGGAAGTGAAAGAAGTAGAATAAGCTTTTCAATGGAAATGTCGCATGTTCTGTAGGCAACTAAATATCCGATGTATTAACATTGCACAAATCCAAAATATGAAACACATTTTTGGGTAAATCGTTTTTTTTTTTTTTTTTTTTGCATTCGATAAGGTCTGCCGTTCCCGACTGTACTGCAATGCCGGGCCGACAGGTGGTGAGGGTGTGGCAAGCCACGACCGCCTCACCTGTTTCCAAAAATCAGTTTAATATACTGGACCTGCAATGCAGGTCGTATCAGATATTAAGCTGATAAGAACAGATACTACACTTTGATCTTAGCCAAAAGGCCGAGAAGCGATGGGTTTCATTGCAAAAAGTGTCAAAATGAACGTGAACAACAGCTTACCTGGCCGTGGGAGTCACAGTTCCGTTGACCCTGCAGATTTATCACAAGATTTCTGATCACAAGTGAACATGTATTTAAACGCAGCCCAGAAGGACACATTTAATTGATATGTGAGATTTGTCGATATGCACCACAATTTGTCAGGGTGAGGAACGGAAGTGATCTGGAGTGACACTTTTTGAGGGCCAGGTACTTATACCAATGGCTAGCAAACAGGTTCCGTTTCCGGTGCTCTGAGAAATTCCCTCGCGCAGCGTGGATTTTCCCGCACTGGCGCACGATCGTAGAGTCGTCACTGGTTTCCCGCCATTGGACGCCCAAGCTGCTAATATTTCTGGATTGCAGTAAATAGAATGAAATGCGCCCATCGGGGAATGTAGGTAGCATTGGCCCAACTTGACTCTCGTTTCGCAGTGTACAACGTTTCCACTCAAAAGCAACGCATGTGGGTTTACGGAATACCTTTTCATATAAGTGTGTATTGCAGAAATAGAAAAGAGGCCACATAAGGAGGAAAACGTGTAAAATTGCAGAAGTGGATACATTTCGCGAAACGAAATTGTTCCACCAAAAGGTGCCCGTTGCACACACCGCGAATGCCTCGGTACGGGTTTAAACGAACGGGAGACAAGCTGTGACGCTGTATTGAGCGTTGCGAATGGTTGTGGAGAAAAGTGATATGAAAGAAAGATAGGCACACAGAGGGCAATTTGAGGTGTGCATGTGTGAATCGCCTTACCTAAAGTGACAAATGAACATTGCAAATTACCTAGAGAAATCGAGGATATGGTTCATGTGTGGGCGAGCCTCTGTGCTGGAGTGGTCAGTGTTAAGCGTTACGAAGAGAGGGAAGTTGTAAATATAGAAAATGTTCCATCCTGCCATCCATCGTCGCGATTATCCGAAATTGTAGTAACGCGACGTAAAGGGAAGTGAAAGAAGTAGAATAAGCTTTTCAATGGAAATGTCGCATGTTCTGTAGGCAACTAAATATCCGATGTATTAACATTGCACAAATCCAAAATATGAAACACATTTTTGGGTAAATCGTTTTTTTTTTTTTTTTTTTGCATTCGATAAGGTCTGCCGTTCCCGACTGTACTGCAATGCCGGGCCGACAGGTGGTGAGGGTGTGGCAAGCCACGACCGCCTCACCTGTTTCCAAAAATCAGTTTAATATACTGGACCTGCAATGCAGGTCGTATCAGATATTAAGCTGATAAGAACAGATACTACACTTTGATCTTAGCCAAAAGGCCGAGAAGCGATGGGTTTCATTGCAAAAAGTGTCAAAATGAACGTGAACAACAGCTTACCTGGCCGTGGGAGTCACAGTTCCGTTGACCCTGCAGATTTATCACAAGATTTCTGATCACAAGTGAACATGTATTTAAACGCAGCCCAGAAGGACACATTTAATTGATATGTGAGATTTGTCGATATGCACCACAATTTGTCAGGGTGAGGAAAGGAAGTGATCTGGAGTGACACTTTTTGAGGGCCAGGTACTTATACCAATGGCTAGCAAACAGGTTCCGTTTCCGGTGCTCTGAGAAATTCCCTCGCGCAGCGTGGATTTTCCCGCACTGGCGCACGATCGTAGAGTCGTCACTGGTTTCCCGCCATTGGACGCCCAAGCTGCTAATATTTCTGGATTGCAGTAAATAGAATGAAATGCGCCCATCGGGGAATGTAGGTAGCATTGGCCCAACTTGACTCTCGTTTCGCAGTGTACAACGTTTCCACTCAAAAGCAACGCATGTGGGTTTACGGAATACCTTTTCATATAAGTGTGTATTGCAGAAATAGAAAAGAGGCCACATAAGGAGGAAAACGTGTAAAATTGCAGAAGTGGATACATTTCGCGAAACGAAATTGTTCCACCAAAAGGTGCCCGTTGCACACACCGCGAATGCCTCGGTACGGGTTTAAACGAACGGGAGACAAGCTGTGACGCTGTATTGAGCGTTGCGAATGGTTGTGGAGAAAAGTGATATGAAAGAAAGATAGGCACACAGAGGGCAATTTGAGGTGTGCATGTGTGAATCGCCTTACCTAAAGTGACAAATGAACATTGCAAATTACCTAGAGAAATCGAGGATATGGTTCATGTGTGGGCGAGCCTCTGTGCTGGAGTGGTCAGTGTTAAGCGTTACGAAGAGAGGGAAGTTGTAAATATAGAAAATGTTCCATCCTGCCATCCATCGTCGCGATTATCCGAAATTGTAGTAACGCGACGTAAAGGGAAGTGAAAGAAGTAGAATAAGCTTTTCAATGGAAATGTCGCATGTTCTGTAGGCAACTAAATATCCGATGTATTAACATTGCACAAATCCAAAATATGAAACACATTTTTGGGTAAATCGTTTTTTTTTTTTTTTTTTTTTTTGCATTCGATAAGGTCTGCCGTTCCCGACTGTACTGCAATGCCGGGCCGACAGGTGGTGAGGGTGTGGCAAGCCACGACCGCCTCACCTGTTTCCAAAAATCAGTTTAATATACTGGACCTGCAATGCAGGTCGTATCAGATATTAAGCTGATAAGAACAGATTTAAAACGTTTATTTAGACAAATAACATATTACATGTAGCGACACATACTCGCATAACAATAAAGGGCTACAATGGCCCTTTGTACAGGGGGTCAGTGGTGGTGTTACATTTCACAGTCTATAGTCTAAGGGCTTTATAATTCCCTGTACATTTACCATAATGGCAGTTGGGTGGATCGGATGTCCCATAGGCTATAATTTATGATTTGACACCTCTATCGCAAACTCACTCTACTTTTCCTTAAGTCGCGTTATTACTTTGATTTCCCTGATTGGGATTTTTCTATATGTCGACTTCTTTATCGATTTGTTTTCTTACTTGTTCTTACCTTTTGCTTGGCAGACGTTGTGAATTCAGTACACAAATATATGTGATAGGCATATAACACATAAAAAATAAAGAAATAAATGAAATAATATAACAAAAGCTAAGCAACACAAGGACATCGTTTAGGTACGAGAAATTATTACTTTTGAAGGTCCCCTTAGGGGGGGGGGAATTCATATTTGTTCGTTTGGATTTCTCTTCTAGATATTGATTTCTTTGTCTACATGTTTTGTTAATTGTTCTTACCTTTGTTTGGCACACGTTGTGAATACAGTACACAAATATTGACGATAAATACATAATAGATAAAAACAAATAAAACAGAAATAAATGAAATAATATAAACCAAAGTTAAGAAACACAAGGACGACGTTTGAGCACAATAAGCAATCACTTTATCGTTCACGAAATAGTGTTTTGTTTTTTGTTCTTGTTTTCCATTTGGTATGTTCAAGAGTCACTCTTGACACAGAATTACAAACACATGGTCGTATAGTCGACAGGAGAATAATGCACTGCATAACACGTCAGGGGTAAACAAAAACAAGCGCAACACAGGGACGGTTCACATAATTTTGGGTAGACTTTACACGAAGCACACAAACAATAATGAAAATAAAATAATAAAAATAATAATAACATTATTGAGGACATCGACCGAAAAAAAACAACAACAACACAAGAACATGGAATAACATAAGCAGGTCATTAAATGGCAATAAAAAACAGGGTATAGGGTTCCCTTGACCGGGGTAGGCAAACAAATTGACACAAATACATATAAACAAATACTGATACAAGAAAAGTTACTTAGTACAATAGTAAGATTGATATGTTTGCCTATTACAATTTTCTTGGAGGGGTGAGTGTTTAGAATTCATTTATTACTGTTTGCACATAGTTGGCGTTTTGGGTTAATACAAGACATTCGGTACTGTTAGAGTGTTCGGTTGAATGTTTACTCATACTGTCGCACTCCCGTTAGATGTTCAATGTAGATGTCCCGGCTCCACCTGATGACGTCGCTGACAATGAGTCTCTTCATTGTTGTGGCGTACCTTCGGCTGATGCCCAGGGAGGCGATGACCTTGTCGTTGTACGGGTCCCAAGATCCCAGGGATCCCACGACGATGGCGTCTAAGGTTACCTCGCAGCCGCGGGATGCTAGGTTGTTGGCGAGCTCTTCGTACTTGAGAATCTTCACCATCCTGGCGACTTCAAAGGCCTCCTTCCTGTTCTCGAAGGGCACCACCACGTCAACGATGTTGTATTTCCTCCCGTTTTGTGAGACGACGACTATGTCCGGCCGAAGGTTGCTGCCCGTTCCTTCCACTGTCTGGTTTACAAGTACGGTGTTCCGGGGCGTTGATATGGCCTTCACCAGGCGGGCTTGGATGCCATTGTGTCGCCTCTGCCATGCCGCCGAGTGCATCCCGCAGTGGTTGAGGACGTGCGGCAGGGTCTCTGGCTCGTATCCACATCGCCGGCACCGTCGGTCGCCGGGTCCGAAGCGGCGTGTGCCGTTCAGGTTAACCACGCCGAGCCTGGCTCTGTGAATGAATCGCCAGTCCGCGAAACGGGTGTAACGCCCGCTCCTCAAGAAGTGGTTGGAGACTTCGGAATACGACGAAATGTCAAAAACTTTTCCTTGGTCTCTCTTCCCTTTCAGCTTCTTGAGGAACGTGTCCTGGACGCTTCTCCTCAGGTGTTTGCACAGGTGGCGCGGGGAGTCCTCTCCGACGATCACAGGCTGCTCTCTGTCGACGTAGTCAAACCTCAAGTCGAAGCTGGCGAGGGTGCCGTTGTACTGCCAGCGGAGGTTTATCTTCTTTCCGAGTCTCCGTGAAGCGTTGCGGGCGGTGGTCCAGATCGAGGCTATGTCTCCCCCATCCCTGCCGAAACCCTCATCCAGGCTGCCGCTAAGGTATTCGGCCAGGTCTTCCTTGGAGGGGGGCCGTTGGATGCGCCTCCTCACAACGCCTTCTAGTTCGGAGAGGGCCGTCTTCTTCACGCTTTCCTGCGGGCACGTGAGAAGGTGGAAGCAGTGGGATACCGATGCGATGTCCACCTGGTCGTTCAATGGGAGAATTCCTGCCCCTCCGTGGTGTGGTGGAATGAAGATCACTTCGGGGCTGGCTCTCTGGGGCAGGTTCAACCACAGCTTCGCCTTCTTCTTTATGTCGCTGTCCAGCGCGTTGAGACTCCTTTTCTGGACTCGACCGATCCGCAGGATGTGGTCTAGTCGTGGCAGAAGAAAGGTTTTCACTGCATCTATCTTCTGCCACGGCGCTAGGAGGCTGGTGTCGATTTTCGCCAGGTCCTCGCGGATTTTCTGGATGTCTGCGTCCGGGTTCTGTGATGGCTTGGCGCCCATGGGGACACCTAGGTAACTGTAGGAGTCTTCCTCCTTGAGGCACTTCATGGGCTGGTTGTGGATGGTGAAGAGGGTGTCCATGGTCCTTCTCGCATGTCTGCAGTCGAAGTGGAGGCTGGCACATTTCGCTGGATTGGAGGAGAGGCCGCTCCATTCCGCTGCTTCCTCGATGGTGTTGACGAGGTGCTGCAATGACATCTTGTTTTTTGCGAGAAGGACGATGTCGTCCGCATAGGCAAGGATGCTGTGAGAAGCGTTATGGGCCCGGTAGCCATGGCCATCATTGTGCTGGAGGACGGTTCTGATTATCGGTTCTATTGCCAAATTGAAGATGATGGGGCTGAGCGGGCAGCCTTGCTTCACCCCTCTTTCAATTTGGATTGGCTCCGTGAGCCCTGAATTGCTGCGGATTTGAGTCGATGCTTCTTGGTAGATATCTTCTATGGTTTCCATCAGGTGGTCGGGGAGGCCGAGCGCTCTTAGGGTGGTGAATATGTGGGCGTGGGGGACGGTGTTGAAAGCGTTGCTAAAATCCAGAAAGGCAACGCAGACCTCTTTGTTGTTGCGACGGGCGTCGTTTAGGGCGTGCTGCAGGACGTAGTTGTGCTGCATGCACCCGTCGACGGGCATGAACCCCTTCTGGTTTGGGGAGATTCGTCCCGTCGTCGCTGCCCACGTGCCCAGTCGGTCGGCTAGGATCCCGGCGTACGTTTTGGCAACCGTATCGATGAGAGAGATGGGCCGCCAGTTGCTCACATCGTTTTTGTCCCCCTTCTTGTGGATCAGGATGGTGTTGGATTTCTTCCACTGTTGGGGGATCTTCCTCTCCCGGAAGCATCTTTGGTACAGGCATTGGAGGAGGTGGGCGCCTGGGTCGCTGGCTCGCAGGGCTCCGTAGGAGACTCCGTCTGGTCCAGGGCTGGTGTTGGACATCCTCGCGAGACGCTTGGTAATCTCCTCGGCGTTCGGCGGTCTGGTGAGGAGCTCTTCTTCCGCTGGCGTGGTCGGCATGTTCACTTCCACCATCCCTGCTGGTCTGGGTAGGGGATCCTGGGCGACGCCTCTCAGCTCCTGTTGGAAGTGCGCGGACAGTTCCTCCCTGGGGATGAGGCAATACGGGGATGAGTTGTCGAGGATTCCCCTCATTGCACGCTTCCTGTTCGCGTTGTACGCCTTCTGTTGTCTGGAGGCTGCCTGAGGATCGTACCTCTGTCCTCCACGTCTCCGGGGGGCCGGGGGGCGTCTAGGGTGGGTGGGTTGGCGCTGGGTGCGTTGTTCATTATTGCGGGGGGGCCGGGTGGTGGAGTAGTTGGCCTTGATGCTGGCTATGAGACGGTCAACTGTGTCCTGGAAGGTGTCCCAGGATGGTGCTTCCTCCAGTCTCGGCAGCCACTCACGCTGGAAGTCTGTGAGGCGGTTCACTGGCAGTCTCGGAGGGTTCCTGGCTTCGTCGTTTATTCCCGGTGTATCTACGTCGGGGGGCGTTGGTGTAGGTGTCCACGCGTCTAAAACTCTGTACACTTCGTTGTCGACCTGTAGTTGGCTTCCGTTGGTGGCTGGAGGCGGTGGTGTCGGGAGCACGGGGTGGTCACGCGGCTCGTGTGTTTCTCTTGGCGGTGGAACTTGAGGGGTGGGTTGCTGAGTCTGGATTGGTTGGAACCTGACCCTCTTCCTGGGTGGTGCTCTTGGGGGCAGGTCACTCTCCGGTTCTTCTCGGGGGTGCAGGTCGTGGCCAGGCGTGGTGTGGTGGCTGGGTGTTGTAGATGGTCGTGGCGGCGATGCTGCGGCTTCCTCTTCTGCTGGTGTTGCGAAGAAACTCATGTCCGGAAGCGGTAGTTCCGGTGTGGGAAGGAGTCGGAGCTGCGATTCTGTAAGTGGTTCGATGACTAGGAACCGCCGGCACTGGGTGTCCAGTGATGGGCTGCTGCTCGCCTGTGAAGGGTGTATGGTGTGTCCCTCAGGGGTGGGGGCAGTCCGTTCGTCGCTCTCCATCACGACGGCAAGTGGTGAGTTTGCTGGTGGCAGGTTTTCATTTGCCGCTGCTGCTGGTTCGTTGGATGAAGTTGGGACCTCCAGGGGGCTTTCCGTACCATCAGCGAAGAAGCCGAGCACGCAGGAGGCTTCGTCGATGGTGATGAAAGTCTGACAAGTTGAGTCGCCGCAGGTGTTTGGAGCTGCGGGAGCCGCCACGAGTTCCTCAGGCTCTTGCGTGGAGCTAGCCTCGTCAAGGGTTACGAATGTCAGTTGGTGTGCTGGGCTCTCCTCCTCCTCAGTGGGTGACGTCGGACTGGGATGATGGGGGTGTTCACTTCCAGGGGGGGAACAGGTGGTCATATCTAGAGTGAAGAAACTGGATACGTGCGTCACCGGGGAGATGGGGCTGCTGCTCACTTTCCTTGCGTTCAGAGGGCTCTCGTTCCTGGTGCGAGGGGTGGAGACGCGGAGGGGTCTCATCAGAGTCAGGATACGCGGCACGTCGACGTCTGTCTCGGGAAGGAGGCGTCCGGCGTCTACTGTGTTGGCGCTGTTGCTGCTACTCGGGCGTGTCCTCTGCCAGGGGTTTTGGTTTGCAAGGGCAGGGGTCAGTGAGGTTGCTGTGTCCGCTGCACCTTCCACCTCGTTGTTGTGGGTGTTGGAGGCCCCCGTGTGCTCCGTTGCGGGTGGACTCGCGGTTGGGTGACTACACGTTTCTGGAGGCGGCGAGGCACTTTCCGGCGCGGAGGCGACGGGGTTACTGGCTGTCGGTAGGGACGCCGTTAGATTGACGTCAGCCAGGTTGTACAATGCACATTCTTTCGTGTAGTGCACTTTGCATTTTTTAACTGTATTGAACAATGCCTTGCACACGCAGCACTGAAATTTCAGTTCGACCCCCTTGTGGTGTTTCTTTATGTGTTTGTTCAGGTCATTGTGGTTGCGGTATTCGCCGAACGTCGTGCGGTTCCCTATGGTGCTACCAAATTGTATGTAGCACTGGGGGCAGCGTACGTTGTTGCCGAATGGATAGGGAACACTAACACTCGACATTCTGTGGGCCATGTTACAGTCGTCACACTAGGGAAGTTTTGTTTGAGCGCACAGTTTGAAAAAAAAAAAAAAAAAAAAAAAAAAAAAAAAAAAAAAAAAAAAAAAAAAAAAAACTTAGCACTGTATTTCCTTCCGTTGCTTCTATTTTTGCGGCACTATTACACGAAGACGATACGGCGTCGCGATGCTCCAACGAGGACGGCAGCACTTGTCCACTTGTACACCGTCTATAATGCGCGGGGTCCTTCGCATGTGGATCCAAGATGGCGGGAGTTCACTGACGGCTCTCGGTACGTGCTGGAGTAAGGGATTTTGTGAGGGGAATTTGAATTATCGTTGTGTTCAAAAATTTCCCTCGCCATGCTTCCCGTGCCGGCGCGCTGGCTTCATTGTTCGTGGGCGCGGGACCAAGACTGTCTGGCGGATAACCTTCTGTGGCCGTAGTGCTTACAGGCCACCCACGCTTTCCTCCCTTCTTGCGTGCACCCACACACGCGGGATGGAGACACAAATAAATGAATAGAAGAAAATAATGTTATTCCTGCGACCAGGACACAGTAGCACTGTAGGCACCCGTATGTTGTGTAGGAAAAAAAAAAAAAAAAAACAAAAAAACTTTGTTTTCTTCCGTTGTTTCTTTTTGCGGCACTATTTCACTTCATTACACGAGGAGGGAACGGCGTCGCGATGCTCCAGCGAGGACGGCCGCGCTTGTCCACAGTCTATAATGCGCGGGGTCCTTTGCATGTGGGCCCAAGAAGGCGGGTGTTCACTGGCGGCTCGCAGTACGTGCTGGAGTGAGGGATTTTGTGAGGGAAATTTGAATTACCGTTGTGTTCAAAAATTTCCCTCGCCATGCTTCCCGTGCCGGCGCGCTGGCTTCATTGTTCGTGGGCGCGGGACCAAGACTGTCTGGCGGATAACCTTCTGTGGCCGTTGTGCTTACAGGCCAACTACGCTTTCCTCCCTTCTTGCATGCACCACACACGCGGGATGGAGACACAAATAAATGGGTAGAACAAAATAGAGTTATTTCTGTGACCAGAACACAGTAGCACTGTAGGCACCCGTATGTTGTGTAGAAGAAGAAGAAAAAAAAACAAAAAAAAACTTTGTTTTCTTCCGTTGTTTCTTTTTGCGGCACTATTTCACTTCATTACACGAAGACGATACGGCGTCGCGATGCTCCAACGAGGACGGCAGCACTTGTCCACTTGTACACCGTCTATAATGCGCGGGGTCCTTCGCATGTGGATCCAAGATGGCGGGAGTTCACTGACGGCTCTCGGTACGTGCTGGAGTAAGGGATTTTGTGAGGGAAATTTGAATTATCGTTGTGTTCAAAAATTTCCCTCGCCATGCTTCCCGTGCCGGCGCGCTGGCTTCATTGTTCGTGGGCGCGGGACCAAGACTGTCTGGCGGATAAACTTGCTGTGGCCGTTGTGCTTACAGGCCACCCACGCTTTCCTCCCTTCTTGCGTGCACCCACACACGCGGGATGGAGACACAAATAAATGAATAGAAGAAAATAATGTTATTCCTGCGACCAGGACACAGTAGCACTGTAGGCACCCGTATGTTGTGCGTGGGTTACTTCACCGCACTACCGGTAAAAAAAAAAAAAAAAAAAAAAAAAAAAATCCTTCCGTTGCTTCTATTTTTGCGGCATTATTTCACTTCGATAGGCGGAGACGGTAGGGCGTCGCGATGCACTTGTTCACTTAAACACCGTTTATAATAAGCGGGGACCGTCGCATGGGGACACAAAATGGTGGAAGTTCAGCGACGGCTCTTGGAGCGTGCTGGAGTGGGGGATTTTACGAGGGGATTTCGAACAACCGTTATGGCCGTTATGTTCGAAAATTTCCCTCGCCATGCTTCTCGTGCCGGCGCGCTGGCTTCATTGTTCGTGGGCGCGGGGCCGAGACTGACTGGCGGATAACTGTTGTGGCCGTTGTGCTCACAGGCCTCCCTGGCTTTTTCCTTTCTTGCAAACCCCCACACACGCGGCAAGGAGATATAAATGGATTAAATGCAATGAAATAAACTGATTCCTGCGACGAGAATACCCTGGCTCTGCAGACACCCGTATGTTATGTGTGGCACACTTCACTGTACCACAGAGTTGGGGTGTGTGATGTTCGTATAAAAAGAGAGTAAATAATAACAACAAAAATCACTATACTTACAATGTCATCACACAAAAATACATGTGTGATTGTTCCTGTTGGTAGCCGCTGCCACACTTTCCCGGCACTCGTCACTCGGTAGCACGAAACTGTACAGCGTCGCGAGGCAGGTGTATGCGCGCGGAAATATCACGGACGTCGCGAGAGAAGCGTCGGTGTTCATGCGAGCACAATGCAGGCATCGCGATGTTCCTGGGGGACGTCAGGCTTCATTACAACTGTGCGGCGTCGCGGTGTGCACACGGGACGTCAACACTTGTCGCGGGAACTGATTCGGCGTCGCGATGCTCGTGTGGAAACAGTAGCACTCGAGATGTCGGATCTCGCGAAAACGAGCCGGGCGTCGCGATGGTGACGGATCCACTTGTCGCACTCACATTTTGGTGTTCACGCGGAAACTTCTGCGAATAAATTGCAATTTCAATGAATTTTACAGTTTTCTTCTTAAATTTGAATTTTGGATGGCACTTTGTCACAAAAAATTAAGCTGATAAGAACAGATAAAAAAACTTTATTACAGAAAATGCTGAACGAAGTTCAGAATATACAGCTCACCTATTTTAAAATGAGATTTCAAGTTGCACAGCCTTAGCTGGCAGTATAGACATAATATTAGAACAGAGTTATAAAATCCAATCAAAATCAGGTATTGTAAAATACAAATCAATTATTGAATTAGAAGATCAAGTTCAAGTTCATTAACTACGTCATCAATTCATAACATATCCAGTATAACCAATATGAGTATCGCTAAATATTCATAAACCATTTGAGTTTATGCCTCATACGCTTAAATAGTTCAAATTTAACATATGAACATTAACCCCACTACAACTAGGAGTTAAATTTGTCAATCTTCAAAGATGACAACGTATGCTATACTAAATAATCTCATAAGATACAACCATCAAATAAGCAAGCGAGACTTCAACCTTAGATCAAATATTCAAAAACACTAAAGGCAAGTTAAAACCAATAAGATTTAGCAATTGCATAAGTGTACAGCATTAGATATATCGTTGCGGGACCATATACATAACAAATTGGCCGTATGATAACCATAAGAGTCATGTGTCAGGTGAATATATTTCTAAAAAATTAATCCAGAATATTAAGTAACGTATAATCACGATAATAACTCTACTTAGTTTGACATACAATAATTACAGAGCCATTAGTAAATGACTATCCTCCATCCTATGATATAGGATCACTCAATTTAAAATACAATAATCATACGACTGTTCATCATAAA
This sequence comes from Lepisma saccharinum, assembly GCF_977018435.1. Lineage (NCBI taxonomy): Eukaryota > Metazoa > Arthropoda > Insecta > Zygentoma > Lepismatidae > Lepisma > Lepisma saccharinum. The sequence continues at coordinate 22,754,939 of NC_139231.1, read as the reverse complement.
GGCAGTTTACATCATTAAATAAAGTAAATTTGCATTCATTGCATACAATTCATTTATAACACAATAAGTGGAAATTCACAAGTAGATAATAAACTCAAAGACACCGAAAAACAAATAAAATACAATATGATTTGCAGTTGCATAGACTTTGAGCAGAATATAATCCAATAATTAAATGAATATAGTGGCCTTTAACCAAATAAAATTCAATCATGCCATGGACATATAATAATATACAAACGTTAAATTATAATTAAAATTATATAAAAGTTATAGGTCCACTACTTGAAATATTCAAACAACCCTTAATCAGTAAGGCCGCTTACAATATTTAAAATATAGCTAATTTACATTTATTAGCATATAATTCATTAATAACCGATTGGCCAAGATAAAACAAAAGGCTAACATTAATATCCTACAGGGCCAGTCCAATATTACAGCTTCCCGGTAACATGCTCGGTAGGATATAGGTCATATCAGGTTTAAGACTGGTAAAGTCAATCTACTACTACTTACACAAAACAAGTCACCAGTTAATGAAATCGTCAGTAATTATACTTCAAGAGTTCAACAGGTAGGAAGGTAAAATCTTAGTACTGTCTAGCCCCTGTTATATGCTCAATAAAAATATCCCTGGACCATTTAATAGTGTCGCTCACAATAAGCCTCTTCATTAGGCCTGAGTATCGATCACTAATGCCCAATGCTCTAATAATACTATCGTTGGCCGGGTCCCATGTTCCAAGGGCTCCAACAACTAGAGCATCACATGTGACCCGCCACCCTTTTGCAATAAGTTGGTCAGCAAGCGATTCGTATTTTAGTTGTTTAAGCATTCGAACAGCTTCAAGAGATTCCTTCCTGTTGTCAAATGGTACAGCTACATCCACAATGTGACACGACTTTTTCTCATTAGAATATGCAACTATGTCAGGCCTTAGTGTGCTATTGCACCCCTCAACTCTTTTATTAATATTAATGATGGAGAATTTGGATGCAATCGCTTTAGCTATACGCTCTTGAATTGCATTGTGGCGCAGCTGCCATGCAGCAGAATGAAGTCTGCAGTGGTTGATCACATGAGGCAAAGTTTCGACAGCGTACCCACATCGCCTACACCTTTTATCTCCTTGTCCGTATCTAGTAGTACCATTTAATTTTACGGTTCCCAGACGAGCCTGGTGTATAAATCTCCAATCTGCAAAGCGGGTATATTTACCCTCCCTAACAAAGTGATTGGAGAAGTAGGAGGCTGAAGAAATGTCCATTACTTTTCCTTGGTCAGGCTTCTTTTTGATTTTAACCAAGTAAAACTCTTGAGCAGCTTTTCTGAGCATTGATTGTAAATAGCCACGTGAAGATTCATCAACAATTATTTTGTTTCCACTAGAGGGACAAGTAAATCTAATCTCCAGGGAATTTCTGTTGTTATTGAACGACCATTCAATGTTGAATTGCTTCTTCAGTAACACAGTTGACTTTCTGCAGTAGGACCAGGTAGAAGAAGTATCACCTCCATCTCTGGAAAACTCCTCATCATTCCTGCCATTCAAGTAATCAGTCAACTCAGACCATGAGGGATCCTTCCTAATTTTCCTTCTTACCACACTCTTCAATTCACCCAATGCCACTCTTTGGACATTCACATCAGGAGTCGTCAGCAATCTATATGCACGGACAATGCCCGAAATATCAACCAGTTCACTCAGGGGCAGAATGCCAGCACCACCCTTATCCGTGGACATAAAAACTATTTCGGGACTAGCCCGAGCTGGCAAGTTAAGCCACTTCTTAACCAGTCGCTTCAAAGCCGAGTCAATTTCTCTGAAGTTCTTTTTCATTATAAGTGAACCCCTAAGAGAATGCTGAAAGCGAGGCAAAATGAAGGACCTTATTGCATCAATTTTTTGCCACGGGGCAAGAAGACTAACATCTATTTTCTGCAGGTCTTCCGTGGCTTTAATTAGGGTTTCATCCGGACTTGAATTTGATTTGAAACCTGCCGGGATTCCCAAATAGCAATATATTTCCCCCTCCTTCAGAACCCTCATAGGGTTACCTCCAAGGAGAAAAGTAGAACCCTCTACTCTTCTTTTACCTTTACAGTTGACATGTAAAGATGCGCATTTTGGAGGTTTAAACTTCAAACCGATGGAATCAGCTGTTTTATGAGCTACGGTTAGCAATTCCTGCATCAAAGCGGATGATTTAGCAATGACGACTAGGTCGTCGGCATATGCTAAACATGAGTATGAATCACCAAGAAGTTTGTAGCCATGAGAGTCACTAACAGAAGTTAACTGACTAATAATAGACTCCATAGCGATATTAAAAAGGACAGGGCTAAGAGGACAGCCCTGTTTAACCCCAGCAGAGATTGGAATGTCCTTGGTATACCCAGTACTACTTCTAATTCGAGTGGTAGAATTAGAGTACATATCCTTAATGATAGTTAAGATACGATCAGGAAAACCAAATTTACGTAGGCTATCTAGGATGTGCTTATGAGGGACCGAGTTAAAGGCATTCGCCAAGTCGAGCCAAGCTACCACCACCTCTTTGTTATTTCTCCGTGCGTCATTGATAGCAGCCTGTATAATGAAGTTATGCTCAACACATCCCTCATAAGGCCGAAACCCTTTCTGAACACCTGAGAGAATTTCATTCCTTTCACAGAATTGAGAAATTCGATCTGAAATGACACCAGCATAAAGTTTCGAAATGGTGTTGCCAAGTGTAATCGGACGCCAATTATCCAAGATCTGCTTATCACCCTTTTTGTAAACTAATACCGTGTTTGATTTCTTCCAGCTGGCAGGAATACGATTCGCGTTCAGACATCTATTAAAGATGTATGTCAGTACAATACAGCCCGAATCATACTTCTTCAGAGCAGCATAAGAAACCCCATCAGGCCCAGGACTGGTATTTGCAGTTTTACCAAGTCTTTTTCTAACTTCATCGCAAGTAATTGGTCTGAGAGACATGTCATTGTTATCGTCACACACTTCCTCACCCTCGTCAGACGGCTCATTACCTTCTTCTGAGTTTAAATTATCAGGTAAGTCCAGATTAACCATCCTTTTACTTTTAAAGAGATCTTCAAAGTGCTTCTGAATCTCGGCAGCTTCAACCTCACAATATTGTGAGGATTGATTTAGGATGGAGTTAACCGCTTTCTTTTTGTTCACTCTAAATAATTTTTGTATTTTGGAAGCCTTCTGAGCATCAAATCTAGGGCCATTATTACGCCGATTAAACCTTCCGTCTCTAATGTTGGATCTTTGGGCAGAAGGATTAGCTCTCGGGTGTACATAGCTGGTATGAGTAGACCTACTGCTGTTGTTATTATTTTGAGGCTGATTAATTTCATTTGACTTGGGTTTCATAGCCAATATAAGACCATCGACAGTCACCTCAAAGTCTTCAAAATCAACAGCCTCTCTCAGCAATGTCAACCAATGGGATTGGAAGTTGGTTAGCTTTATTTCATTGTCATTCCTTATGTCAGCTGGTCGGTCAATTAAAGGGGCAGATTCCGGAGCAGCAATAAATTCATCAAGGATTATGTATTCCTCTCCGTCAACGACCATAATTTCCCCCTGTAAAGTCTGATCAATAGCAGTGGCCTGTGAAGAATTAGCTAGAGGGGAGAGAGAGAGGTTCAAATCCATATCAAGCGCCCTCTCGGAACACTGATTAGAGCCCAAATTATTACTAGATGAGACCCGGTTGGTCACAACATCCAACTCTATATCAATCAAACCGGTCTCTTCAACAGTATAAGTCTGAACACCAGAGGCATTAAAGGGAGACACATTGTTAGAGTCATCAGGATAAACATTATCCGTACTAGAACCAAATGTTTCATTTATAATCCTGAACTTTTCACCATTGACCCTAACTCCACTACTCGTGGTTTCTACATTATGATCGTTATAAGTGACTTGCCTCAATTCTGATGGGTTGGGGTCCGACTGGATGATGGGTCCCTCTAGAGAGTCAGAGAGGCAGCCATCCAGCTGATCCATATCATGCGCCCTCTCGGAGCACTGATTAGAGCCCAAATTATTACTAGATGAAACCCAGTTGGTCACAACATCCAACTCTAAATCAATCAAACCGGTCTCTTCAACAGTGTAAGTCTGAGCACCTGGGGCATTAAAGGGAGGCACATTGTTAGAGTCATCAGGATAAACATAATCCGTACTAGAACCAAATGTTTCATTTATAATCCTGAAATTTTCACCATTGACCCTAACTCCGCTACTCGTGGTTTCTACATCATGGTCGTTATAAGTGACTTGCCTCAATTCTGGTGGGTTGGGGTCCGACTGGATGATGGGTCCCTCTAGAGAGTCCGAAAGGTAGCCATCCAGCTGAGCATCACTGATGTCCTGGGCTTCTGGGATGGTCACCAGTTTACTAGAGTCCAGAGGACGACTCCACAACGCAATATCTTTGCTATTGCCTTCGATCCCGGTAACTTGAATTGGGATAGGGGTAGAGGTGGCAACAACTAAATTCTCCTTGTCAAGCAAATGAGTATCAGACGGGTTATCGTCATCGTCATTAACAGTCAAGAACTCGTTATTGTCCTCAAACAGTAAGCTTCCGTTGATCATCCCTACATAGCTTTTATTACCCGTAATGCTTAAAGTATCATTAATAGTCACATTATTCTCGACTACCAAATCTTCAACTACACCTAGGGGACTATCACTAACACACTCTTCACATGAGCTTTTACAGACCTTAAAGTGTGATTTTCCTTGTTTTAATAAGTCAAATAGTAACCCACATTTCGAACATTTAAAGGTCAGCAAAGTACCTTTATGGTATTTTTTGACATGTTTATATAGGTCATTGTGAGTTTTATATTCACCGAAGGTACCCCTTTTGGCAGAGCCACTAGCAATATTAGTAAAGCATTTGGTGCATTTAAATGTAGAAGGAAGAGGAATTTCAAGAATCACACTATCCTCTTCCATTGTTGATCGACACGAGCTAACAGACATATTAGAACAACAAAATAAGAATATTATAGTTCTTAGTTATAAACGATAACTATACCCGCTCTTAAAGATGGGATCTTCATCATCGGTCCGGTCCAGTCCGCCATTAAGTCCCGCTGCAGTCTTCAAGGTAACAGAGGCCAAATCTCTTGACAGGGCAAGTTCACTGCTGGAAGCGGCCTTCGCTGGTATGCCCCAGACCTAGGCAACACACCCCAGAATGACACGGACTGGCTCCTCACTGGATCGCAGTCCACCTCCTATGGTCGGAGCTGGCTCCCCGCCGGATGGCAGTCCACCCCTCCTATCAGGGGCTGGCACGTCCCTGAAACTTCGGCGAAACGGGGGCTGGCTCCCTGCTGGATGGTACTCCTCCAGAGCTTCGGCGATACGGGTGCTGGTTCCCCGCTGGATGGTACGCCTCAGCACGCCTCTGAAACCTCGGAAGAACGGGGGCTGAATCCCCGCTGGATGGAACGCCCCTGGAGCTTCGGCGGCACAGGGGCTGGAACCCCGCTGGATGGTACTCCTCAGCACGCCTCTGGAATCTCGGAAGAACGGGGGCTGGATCCCCGCTGGATGGTACGCCTCAGGAGCTTCGGCGGGACAGGGGCTGGTTCCCTGCTGGATGGTACTCCTCCAGAGCTTCGGCGATACGGGTGCTGGTTCCCCGCTGGATGGTACGCCTCAGCACACCTCTGGAACCTCGGAAGAACGGGGGCTGAATCCCCGCTGGATGGTACGCCCCTGGAGCTTCGGCGGCACAGGGGCTGGAACCCCGCTGGATGGTACGCCTCAGCACGCCTCTGGAACCTCGGAAGAACGGGGGCTGGATACCCGCTGGATGGTACGCCTCAGCACGCCTCTGGAACCTCGGAAGAACGGGGGCTGGATCCCCGCTGGATGGTACGCCTCAGGAGCTTCGGCGGGACAGGGGCTGGTTCCCTGCTGGATGGCAGTCCACCTCTACCAGTCAGGGCCAGCTCGCCTCTGGAACCTCGGAAGAACGGGGGCTGGATCTCCGCTGGATGGTACGCCTCTGGAGTATTTCGGCGAGATGAGGGCTGGCACCTGCTGAATGGCAGTCAACTTTTCTTCAAGTACTATAACAGAGAAAACACGAATATAAGCTAAAAGACAAAAAATACGCAGTTAGAGACTGTTCAGCCAAGGCCCGTCTCTTTTAAGTATATGCCAAAAAATATCAAAGTGTAGCCCGTTATTAATAATTAAGCTGATAAGAACAGATAAAAAAAACTTTATTACAGAAAATGCTGAACGAAGTTCAGAATATACAGCTCACCTATTTTAAAATGAGATTTCAAGTTGCACAGCCTTAGCTGGCAGTATAGACATAATATTAGAACAGAGTTATAAAATCCAATCAAAATCAGGTATTGTAAAATACAAATCAATTATTGAATTAGAAGATCAAGTTCAAGTTCATTAACTACGTCATCAATTCATAACATATCCAGTATAACCAATATGAGTATCGCTAAATATTCATAAACCATTTGAGTTTATGCCTCATACGCTTAAATAGTTCAAATTTAACATATGAACATTAACCCCACTACAACTAGGAGTTAAATTTGTCAATCTTCAAAGATGACAACGTATGCTATACTAAATAATCTCATAAGATACAACCATAAAATAAGCAAGCGAGACTTCAACCTTAGATCAAATATTCAAAAACACTAAAGGCAAGTTAAAACCAATAAGATTTAGCAATTGCATAAGTGTACAGCATTAGATATATCGTTGCGGGACCATATACATAACAAATTGGCCGTATGATAACCATAAGAGTCATGTGTCGGGTGAATATATTTCTAAAAAATTAATCCAGAATATTAAGTAACGTATAATCACGATAATAACTCTACTTAGTTTGACATACAATAATTACAGAGCCATTAGTAAATGACTATCCTCCATCCTATGATATAGGATCACTCAATTTAAAATACAATAATCATACGACTGTTCATCATAAAGGCAGTTTACATCATTAAATAAAGTAAATTTGCATTCATTGCATACAATTCATTTATAACACAATAAGTGGAAATTCACAAGTAGACAATAAACTCAAAGACACCGAAAAACAAATAAAATACAATATGATTTGCAGTTGCATAGACTTTGAGCAGAATATAATCCAATAATTAAATGAATATAGTGGCCTTTAACCAAATACACTTTGATCTTAGCCAAAAGGCCGAGAAGCGATGGGTTTCATTGCAAAAAGTGTCAAAATGAACGTGAACAACAGCTTACCTGGCCGTGGGAGTCACAGTTCCGTTGACCCTGCAGATTTATCACAAGATTTCTGATCACAAGTGAACATGTATTTAAACGCAGCCCAGAAGGACACATTTAATTGATATGTGAGATTTGTCGATATGCACCACAATTTGTCAGGGTGAGGAAAGGAAGTGATCTGGAGTGACACTTTTTGAGGGCCAGGTACTTATACCAATGGCTAGCAAACAGGTTCCGTTTCCGGTGCTCTGAGAAATTCCCTCGCGCAGCGTGGATTTTCCCGCACTGGCGCACGATCGTAGAGTCGTCACTGGTTTCCCGCCATTGGACGCCCAAGCTGCTAATATTTCTGGATTGCAGTAAATAGAATGAAATGCGCCCATCGGGGAATGTAGGTAGCATTGGCCCAACTTGACTCTCGTTTCGCAGTGTACAACGTTTCCACTCAAAAGCAACGCATGTGGGTTTACGGAATACCTTTTCATATAAGTGTGTATTGCAGAAATAGAAAAGAGGCCACATAAGGAGGAAAACGTGTAAAATTGCAGAAGTGGATACATTTCGCGAAACGAAATTGTTCCACCAAAAGGTGCCCGTTGCACACACCGCGAATGCCTCGGTACGGGTTTAAACGAACGGGAGACAAGCTGTGACGCTGTATTGAGCGTTGCGAATGGTTGTGGAGAAAAGTGATATGAAAGAAAGATAGGCACACAGAGGGCAATTTGAGGTGTGCATGTGTGAATCGCCTTACCTAAAGTGACAAATGAACATTGCAAATTACCTAGAGAAATCGAGGATATGGTTCATGTGTGGGCGAGCCTCTGTGCTGGAGTGGTCAGTGTTAAGCGTTACGAAGAGAGGGAAGTTGTAAATATAGAAAATGTTCCATCCTGCCATCCATCGTCGCGATTATCCGAAATTGTAGTAACGCGACGTAAAGGGAAGTGAAAGAAGTAGAATAAGCTTTTCAATGGAAATGTCGCATGTTCTGTAGGCAACTAAATATCCGATGTATTAACATTGCACAAATCCAAAATATGAAACACATTTTTGGGTAAATCGTTTTTTTTTTTTTTTTTTTTTTTTGCATTCGATAAGGTCTGCCGTTCCCGACTGTACTGCAATGCCGGGCCGACAGGTGGTGAGGGTGTGGCAAGCCACGACCGCCTCACCTGTTTCCAAAAATCAGTTTAATATACTGGACCTGCAATGCAGGTCGTATCAGATATTAAGCTGATAAGAACAGATAAAAAAAAACTTTATTACAGAAAATGCTGAACGAAGTTCAGAATGTACAGCTCACTTATTTTAAAATGAGATTTCAAGTTGCACAGCCTTAGCTGGCAGTATAGACATTATATTAGAACAGAGTTATAAAATCCAATCAAAATCAGGTATTGTAAAATACAAATCAATTATTGAATTAGAAGATCAAGTTCAAGTTCATTAACTACGTCATCAATTCATAACATATCCAGTATAACCAATATGAGTATCGCTAAATATTCATAAACCATTTGAGTTTATGCCTCATACGCTTAAATAGTTCAAATTTAACATATGAACATTAACCCCACTACAACTAGGAGTTAAATTTGCCAATCTTCAAAGATGACAACGTATGCTATACTAAATAATCTCATAAGATACAACCATAAAATAAGCAAGTGAGACTTCAACCTTAGATCAAATATTCAAAAACACTAAAGGCAAGTTAAGACCAATAAGATTTAGCAATTGCATAAGTGTACAGCATTAGATATATCGTTGCGGGACCATATACATAACAAATTGGCCGTATGATAACCATAAGAGTCATGTGTCAGGTGAATATATTTCTAAAAAATTAATCCAGAATATTAAGTAACGTATAATCACGATAATAACTCTACTTAGTTTGACATACAATAATTACAGAGCCATTAGTAAATGACTATCCTCCATCCTATGATATAGGATCACTCAATTTAAAATACAATAATCATACGACTGTTCATCATAAAGCCAGTTTACATCATTAAATAAAGTAAATTTGCATTCATTGCATACAATTCATTTATAACACAATAAGTGGAAATTCACAAGTAGACAATAAACTCAAAGACACCGAAAAACAAATAAAATACAATATGATTTGCAGTTGCATAGACTTTGAGCAGAATATAATCCAATAATTAAATGAATATAGTGGCCTTTAACCAAATAAAATTCAATCATGCCATGGACATATAATAATATACAAACGTTAAATTATAATTAAAATTATATAAAAGTTATAGGTCCACTACTTTGAAATATTCAAACAACCCTTAATCAGTAAGGCCGCTTACAATATTTAAAATATAGCTAATTTACATTTATTAGCATATAATTCATTAATAACCGATTGGCCAAGATAAAACAAAAGGCTAACATTAATATCCTACAGGGCCAGTCCAATATTACAGCTTCCCGGTAACATGCTCGGTAGGATATAGGTCATATCAGGTTTAAGACTGGTAAAGTCACTCTACTACTACTTACACAAAACAAGTCACCAGTTAATGAAATCGTCAGTAATTATACTTCAAGAGTTCAACAGGTAGGAAGGTAAAATCTTAGTACTGTCTAGCCCCTGTTATATGCTCAATAAAAATATCCCTGGACCATTTAATAGTGTCGCTCACAATAAGCCTCTTCATTAGGCCTGAGTATCGATCACTAATGCCCAATGCTCTAATAATACTATCGTTGGCCGGGTCCCATGTTCCAAGGGCTCCAACAACTAGAGCATCACATGTGACCCGCCACCCTTTTGCAATAAGTTGGTCAGCAAGCGATTCGTATTTTAGTTGTTTAAGCATTCGAACAGCTTCAAGAGATTCCTTCCTGTTGTCAAATGGTACAGCTACATCCACAATGTGACACGTCTTTTTCTCATTAGAATATGCAACTATGTCAGGCCTTAGTGTGCTATTGCACCCCTCAACTCTTTTATTAATATTAATGATGGAGAATTTGGATGCAATCGCTTTAGCTATACGCTCTTGAATTGCATTGTGGCGCAGCTGCCATGCAGCAGAATGAAGTCTGCAGTGGTTGATCACATGAGGCAAAGTTTCGACAGCGTACCCACATCGCCTACACCTTTTATCTCCTTGTCCGTATCTAGTAGTACCATTTAATTTTACGGTTCCCAGACGAGCCTGGTGTATAAATCTCCAATCTGCAAAGCGGGTATATTTACCCTCCCTAACAAAGTGATTGGAGAAGTAGGAGGCTGAAGAAATGTCCATTACTTTTCCTTGGTCAGGCTTCTTTTTGATTTTAACCAAGTAAAACTCTTGAGCAGCTTTTCTGAGCATTGATTGTAAATAGCCACGTGAAGATTCATCAACAATTATTTTGTTTCCACTAGAGGGACAAGTAAATCTAATCTCCAGGGAATTTCTGTTGTTATTGAACGACCATTCAATGTTGAATTGCTTCTTCAGTAACACAGTTGACTTTCTGCAGTAGGACCAGGTAGAAGAAGTATCACCTCCATCTCTGGAAAACTCCTCATCATTCCTGCCATTCAAGTAATCAGTCAACTCAGACCATGAGGGATCCTTCCTAATTTTCCTTCTTACCACACTCTTCAATTCACCCAATGCCACTCTTTGGACATTCACATCAGGAGTCGTCAGCAATCTATATGCACGGACAATGCTCGAAATATCAACCAGTTCACTCAGGGGCAGAATGCCAGCACCACCCTTATCCGTGGACATAAAAACTATTTCGGGACTAGCCCGAGCTGGCAAGTTAAGCCACTTCTTAACCAGTCGCTTCAAAGCCGAGTCAATTTCTCTGAAGTTCTTTTTCATTATAAGTGAACCCCTAAGAGAATGCTGAAAGCGAGGCAAAATGAAGGACCTTATTGCATCAATTTTTTGCCACGGGGCAAGAAGACTAACATCTATTTTCTGCAGGTCTTCCGTGGCTTTAATTAGGGTTTCATCCGGACTTGAATTTGATTTGAAACCTGCCGGGATTCCCAAATAGCAATATATTTCCCCCTCCTTCAGAACCCTCATAGGGTTACCTCCAAGGAGAAAAGTAGAACCCTCTACTCTTCTTTTACCTTTACAGTTGACATGTAATGATGCGCATTTTGGAGGTTTAAACTTCAAACCGATGGAATCAGCTGTTTTATGAGCTACGGTTAGCAATTCCTGCATCAAAGCGGATGATTTAGCAATGACGACTAGGTCGTCGGCATATGCTAAACATGAGTATGAGTCACCAAGAAGTTTGTAGCCATGAGAGTCACTAACAGAAGTTAACTGACTAATAATAGACTCCATAGCGATATTAAAAAGGACAGGGCTAAGAGGACAGCCCTGTTTAACCCCAGCAGAGATTGGAATGTCCTTGGTATACCCAGTACTACTTCTAATTCGAGTGGTAGAATTAGAGTACATATCCTTAATGATAGTTAAGATACGATCAGGAAAACCAAATTTACGTAGGCTATCTAGGATGTGCTTATGAGGGACCGAGTTAAAGGCATTCGCCAAGTCGAGCCAAGCTACCACCACCTCTTTGTTATTTCTCCGTGCGTCATTGATAGCAGCCTGTATAATGAAGTTATGCTCAACACATCCCTCATAAGGCCGAAACCCTTTCTGAACACCTGAGAGAATTTCATTCCTTTCACAGAATTGAGAAATTCGATCTGAAATGACACCAGCATAAAGTTTCGAAATGGTGTTGCCAAGTGTAATCGGACGCCAATTATCCAAGATCTGCTTATCACCCTTTTTGTAAACTAATACCGTGTTTGATTTCTTCCAGCTGGCAGGAATACGATTCGCGTTCAGACATCTATTAAAGATGTATGTCAGTACAATACAGCCCGAATCATACTTCTTCAGAGCAGCATAAGAAACCCCATCAGGCCCAGGACTGGTATTTGCAGTTTTACCAAGTCTTTTTCTAACTTCATCGCAAGTAATTGGTCTGAGAGACATGTCATTGTTATCGTCACACACTTCCTCACCCTCGTCAGACGGCTCATTACCTTCTTCTGAGTTTAAATTATCAGGTAAGTCCAGATTAACCATCCTTTTACTTTTAAAGAGATCTTCAAAGTGCTTCTGAATCTCGGCAGCTTCTACCTCACAATATTGTGAGGATTGATTTAGGATGGAGTTAACCGCTTTCTTTTTGTTCACTCTAAATAATTTTTGTATTTTGGAAGCCTTCTGAGCATCAAATCTAGGGCCATTATTACGCCGATTAAACCTTCCGTCTCTAATGTTGGATCTTTGGGCAGAAGGATTAGCTCTCGGGTGTACATAGCTGGTATGAGTAGACCTACTGCTGTTGTTATTATTTTGAGGCTGATTAATTTCATTTGACTTGGGTTTCATAGCCAATATAAGTCCATCGACAGTCACCTCAAAGTCTTCAAAATCAACAGCCTCTCTCAGCAATGTCAACCAATGGGATTGG